>NC_091160.1:35789735-35897235 GCF_040958095.1 Procambarus clarkii | reverse complement strand
TTAGGCCTCAGATGGCATGTATTAGACCTATGATGGTTAGGCTTTATTATGTTGCTAATGAAGCCTAGGTTAGATTAAGTTAAGTTAGGTTAGGCTTTATTAGAAACATAAATACAAAACCTTTTCTGGTTTGGTCAAATTCATTAGTATCAAAATCTACTTTCTAATTGTCCATCACGTCAATATATGTATGAGGGTCCATATCGTTACTGTAAGTACTATCTAAACAGAAGGATGAGCTGTCTTTGGGAAACATGTCAAAACAGAATTATTATTTTAATATACAGTATATATAAACTTAAGTATCATTTGTACAAATATTTAATTACTGTACGAAAAATAATTGAAGGAACGTGTCAGATAATTGTCTGCATCATCTCTCTAGTACAAATTTGTTCTCAGGATAGAGAAAAATATAAACAATATAGAATTTACAAGAGATAAGAATATACCTCTTATATACTGAGTACTTCAAAGTTTCAATGTAATCTTTATTTGAGAAGTATGTGAAATTTTCATAAGACAAAGACTTATTGCAGCAGAAAAAAATCCTTAACCACTACACTGCACACCTGGTTTCAGCAAAAACTTCATAGTGCAATTGTTAAGAACATATTTTTGTTGTTTTTATAAATGTTCAGGTAAAGCTAATGTCAAAATGTTTCCAAACTCAACCATTTTATTTCAGAACACATAGAGGGATGAAAACATTAAAAAAACATTAAAAAATAGCTTAATTAAAAAAAAAGCACAACTCTCAGAGCGCCTTAAGGGGCTCTGCGCATTTTGGTGGATAAGAGGGTGAACATTGGTATCACTATAACTCTCACAAGTGTTGAGCACAGAATGAGCTGGAAAACATTTCTAATATTACAAAAAAGTTTAAGTTAGATATTTCAACATTGTGCTCCAATGCAGTAATAAAGACATTTTTGATGTGTGGTGCAGGTACAGTATTGCGGTATCAGCTCCCTTTGAATCCCTGGATATATATAATGAAAGGCAAGAACAAATATTTATTCAAGTTCCCCTGAGGGCCACCATCATCCTAGCCTCAATGAGGACAGAAAGCTGGCAACTCGTCAAAGGTCCCCTCCTACCCTCATTTTTCCTGATGATATTTTCTAGCTGGATTTTGAAATGCAGTAATGTCTTGGCATTTACAGCTTCAACAGGTATGTGGTTCCATGGGTTTATAACCCTATTGGTGAAAAAGGCATTTCCTGTTTTCTGTCCTACATTGTTCACCCCAGCAGTGAATGGGTACTTGGTTGTTAAACGATTTAGCGGATTGTATTCCAGGGAAATAATTAGGATTAAGAACCTGCTCAAAACACTATGCATGCTAGTGGCTTTTCAAGAATATAAGAACTCTTGTATATATATAAATAAATAAAAAAAAAATCGTGGCTTCATGAGCTTAAAGCTGCTGCCCCTTGTATGTGTTACATTTGACCTTTTACTTGTATGTGTTACATTTGACCTTTTAAAGAAATGGTCTGGATAATATCCTTCAAATTTGTTCAGTATTTTAAATATTTCATTGAGATCAGACCTGTCATGTCTAGTTTGCAGTGTTGTTAATCCTGCGGCCCTCGACCATTCCTGGTATGAAATCCGACTTAGTTCTGGGACGATTTTTGTCACTTTGATTTGAACTTTTCTGCATATCATGTACAGCTAACTTATAAATTAAAGATAAAACTTGATGTTACCATAATTTTATGTTTTAACATATTTTGAATCTTTATTGAAAATGTTTGGAAGAAAAATCTATCAAAGCATGGCAGTTGGGTATTGTGGTGAACTTGTTCAATCAAGGAACTGTAGTGTTATTCAAATTACTGCTCAAGGTTACTACTTTGAAGAGTGGTGGGAAGATGGGACACCACGAGCATGGCTCTCATCCTGTAACTACACTTAGGTAATTACACATACACCACTGAGTTGGAAGGTTGTTAAGATACTGTTCAGTATATTACTTAACATTGCAAGGCAGATGTTGGGCATACATTAGTGGTGTTGCAGTGACTAATTCGACATTCAATTGAAAAAAAAAGTGCCAAAAAGTAAGCAAAAACAAGAGCGTTAGACCCACTAACTAGGTGGCAGCTATCTTTGTTTACTGTGAAGTAGCCAGACCAGTCCATGGATGAGTCAGTGTCTCTGACCTGGCAACCAGAGATGGTGTGCTAATTGTTGGAAAATGCAAGGCTAAAAAAAAAATAGAATAGGCACAGAATTTGAAAGTGTCTGTGAAGACCATTCATCACTGACAGGGTTATTCAATGACATTTGTAACTTTGAAATTATTTATAGTGATAATAGGGTTCCCCCGAATGAATTTGTGAAAATAGTGGAGAATATAATAATTTTTGTATACTTGGGTAGCAGGCATTCCTTTAAGCATATTTGGTTAAATATGACTGCATTGCTGGTTGATCTTATAAGCTTTCTATGCTTCTCACTATTTTCTTACTCTCAGGATTAAGAAGAGCAATCAAGTTACCAAAATTCAAGGTAAAGAAACTCTATTGATTATCGAAGGGTATATTTTCTACAATGTTTCATTCTACTCTGGAACATCTTCAGGTAAAGAATGAATATACAAGATGCAAATTTATCTTAAAGACTCACATGAAAGAGGTGAAGTTGTGTTGGGGGTAAGGTGAAGTAATCACACATAGGTGAATAAGTAAGGGAATAATGGGGGATGGATACCAATCAAACACTGGGTAAGGCAGTGGGTGGGGAGAAGTCAGTAGAGCTGTCGTTATCAGATGCTGTATGGTGAAGTCTGGATTTGAGCGTAGGCACGGTATCAAAGTCGTTACTCTGTACAGTTAGAGTGTCTTTTTACTGTAATGAGTATAGAAGAAAAAAAAAGACCCGCCCTAAAAATGCAGAATAGCGACTTTGATACCTTGCCAACACTCAAATCTAGACCTCACCATACAGCACTGGATAACAACAGCTCTACCGTGTTCTCCCTGCCCACCGCCTAACCCAGTGTTTGACTGGTATCCATCGCCATTATTCCCTTATTTCTTCCCCTATGTGCGATTATTTCACTGTACCCCCCCACCCCCCAAACACAACTTCACCTCTTTCACATAAGTATTTAAGATAAATTTGCAGACGTTGAGTCACAGTAACGTAGCTGAAGATATGAAGACTAAACCACACACTAGTAGATGAAATGACGACATCATTTCGGTCCATCCTGGTCCATTACGAAGTCAGTTGTGACTTGATAATGGTCCAGAACAGACCAAAACGTAGTCATCTCCTCATCTTTTGGTGTGTGGTTTAGTCTTCATAAATTTCTATCTTGTACATTCATTCCTTACTTGAAGATGTTCCAGAGCGGAACAAAACATTGTATAAAATACACCCTTGAATAATCATTAGTTTCTTTACCATGAATTTTGGTAACTTGATTGCTCTTCTTAATCTCGAGAGGTTAACCGCATATTAACCATATGATTGCATTATACAATGTGGTCATATTTAACCAAATATATAATTATTGAGTACTGTAGTGGCACTAACTGTGGGGAAGAGCCATCATACGTTTATTTATCCCCTTACCACAGCCAAACTATAACCCATAGAAGTGTTTCCATATTTTACCGGAACTTTCCATTTTGTCTATAAAATCATAAGAACAAACTATTTTGTGAATTTTAATTGGAAACATTAATTGAGAAGCATACAATGCAAGAACAGAGGATAGATAGCCCTTTCTATTTTTAAATATGATCCTGGAAGCATTTTTGCACTTGGATGTTAGGCATGTAATGAGTGTCAGAGGTGGTGAGGACCCATCAATTCCTATACTAGACCTAGTACTGAATTTACAAAGAAGGAACAGGAAATATCTTTGAGTAACTGACTCCTACTTGGAAGAGTGACCACATTATGAAGGTAATAAAATATTTATTCAAGTGAGAAATTCCAGGAGAGGAAATAAGAGATACAGAGTGGAAATGTGAGCTACAGGGAAATTTGTCATTTAAAATTGAGATATATTCATTGGACATTCAGAAATATGCAACAAAACAACTAGAGATGGAAAAAATTAAATTAATCAGGGATGCTGGGAAGTCATGGAGGAAAAGTAAAAGCCTGGAAGCATTATAGGAAACAACCAGGCACTTAAATGTACCAGTGTTACAAACAAGTCAGAAATAAGCACCCTGTATATATCATGAATGGAAGATGAGTAAAACTTTGAAAAAGTGATTGTGACCAAAAGCTTCAGAACCTAACCTTTTTTAAATTGATTTAAGTGCCAAGTAGAAGTTTTAGAAAACATCTAGAAGCTGACAGTTGATGCATACTTTTGGAATGAAGAAGACATGTGTGGCACCCTGAATGCAAAGGTACAAATTGAATTTGTGAAGAAACAAGCATCTATGGTACTAACACAGAGGTTACAGCAGACTTTTAGAACACATTCACTTATCCAGGAAGGATATACAGAAATACTAATGAACCTGAACAGAAACAAAGCAGTGGGACCAGATGAAATATCTTGGGCACTGAGGGAATGTGCAGATGGCCTCAGCTACCTGCTATGGGTTATATTCCAGGTATCACTTAGTGCAAGGAAACTGGCAGTTCATTGTGATATGGTCATTCCCTTGACTAGTATCCCTGACCAGTGTGGTTGCTAAAACACTAGGAAAGCACTCAGGCTTATAATAATAAATTACCTGTAAAGCTTGCCTGTAAATTACATGCTAACTAATAAATATTATTGATTCTAGTTGGCATGTCATGTGCTAAGTTTTTTATAACTGTAAAAAGAAGAAAAACAAATGGATGGAGAGACAGACTATTCTCTTACTTGAAAAAAGCTTTTGAGAGAGTTCTACTCATAAATGCACTGGAAGCTATAACACCTGGGAGGCATGAAGAAAGACTACTGATGTGGATGAGTTACATTTTAGCAGTTAGAAAGATGAAGGTAAGAGAACAAGGTTATCCGATTGAAGGGAAATTACTAGTGGGGTGCTACAGTAATCACGGCAATTATTAATAAAGTTTACAGTCTATAATCAATGACCTGTCAGGGAAAATACAGAGTTACATGTATAGGTTTAGAAATGATACAAAAGTAATTAAGCAAATCAAGGATTTATGATACTGCAGCATCTTTCAGCATGCCCTGACAGGCTGTGCAATTCAAGTAAGCATTAGCTGATAAAAATTTAATTGTAGATAAATGTCATGCAAAGAAGTGAAGAAGAAGTAAACATATTACCTATAGTCTCTGCAACAAAATTGTCATGTAGTCAGACAGAGAAAAGAACATTGGAGTAACTGTTACAAGCAATATGTCAAAACAGGCCCATAATTTGCAAAGTGCATGAGGGATATGCAATGCTAGCCATCTTCCTGATAGCATTAAAGTGTGTGAGGGATAGGCAATGCTAGTCAACCTCCAGATAGAAATTAAGTAATGTACATGGGATATATATATACCCTGTATATATATATACATACAGAAATCACAATAGCGTGATGTATCAAATGAACAAATCGTCATGGCCCTTGTGGATTTGTTATATATATATATATATATATATATATATATATATATATATATATATATATATATATATATATATATATATATATATATATATATATATATATATAATATAATATAATATAATATATACTGGCAGTAGGTTTTCATTTAGAAATGTTTTATTGAATATGACTGCATATTTTGTGTTATTTTCTTGTTTAGGGCTTCTATCCCTCTGACTAGTGCTCTTGCATCTTGGTTTAACTGGAAGATTTCTCTATCATCTTTGTTCTAGGTAAAATATAAAAATAATTAACTGTAGAATGTATTATACTTAGTATAAATTTACACAATGATTCGAACCTACATGGTTCATTCTCAAGTGATGGGACTGTACTAGGGTGTATTGCATTTATACCATAGGGAGGTTTTGTACATACAAATATTGTACAAATTGGTGAAGAGTAAGGCATAAAGAGGTAAAGGGTAAGGCATAAAGGGGTGAAGAGTAAGGCGTGAAGGGGTGAAGAGTAAGGCGTATAGCCTGAAGAATAAAGCAAAAAAAGGGGGAAGCAAATGCAAAGATAAATCAGGTGTAGTGGGCGTGACGTTTTAAGCAGTGTTGTCAACGTTGGCATCTTCACATTCTGGTCTTATTCTTATTCTCATGGTGAGTAGAGTGAATGGTTCCGTTATTTGGGTATTTATTGTGGGTTGTTCGACTTTTATGTGAATGGCTTCAAGAATTTGTAATCTTCTTACATCTTGAGTTTTGTCTGTTATGCAAGTATTTTTACTCAACATTTCTCTTGTTAGGGTGATGTCATGGGCTTGTCTCCTGTGATTTTTAGCAGCACCTGATTGAAGATAACAGGTCAAACACCTCGTGAGCTTGGTCGACATCATCCCGGGATGTTGATTTATGGAACCAATTACCACGTAACGTGGTGGAGGTGAGGTCCAACATGGGTTTGGACATGTTTATGAGTGGGATTGGGTGGTTATAAATAGGAGCTGCCTCATATGGACCAATACGCCTTCTGCCGTTACCTTTATTCTTATGTTCATACCTATGAACTTAGATTGAAGGCTACATCCTTCGTGGGGGAAGGTGTACACATATACCACATTCAACTGCTATAAAGGGTGCTGCGTCAGTTTCGGGCCGTTTTTAATGAGGAGGTCGGAGGTCTTCTTTGTTTTATAGTATACAATTAGGTCTATGTTTTGGTTAAGAGTTGCATTTTTTACTCATTTATGGAGTATTTTTTCATTAGTTTTTCTTTTTTTATGTTCATTATGCATGGTTGCCTTGTAATATAATTTTATTGGAAGCATTGCTGTTTCTGTTCTTGGTTCAGGGTTGTACCACCAGTCTAAGTGTTGTCTTATAATAATGTTTATTTCTTTGTTACTGTATCCATTGTTCACTAACACCTGTGTTATTCTTTTCACCCTACTCACATTGCTCCATTCAGAGCAGTGGATAAGGGCTCGATGAATATAAGTGTTGAAGACACTGGCTTTATATCTTTGGAGGCAATCACTCCAACCGCTTAGGCATAATCCTATGTTTGTAGACTTAATATATATGCTGGTGCTTAGAGATGCTCTTGTTTTTGTTATTAGCACATCCAGAAAAAGCAGAGTGTTATTTTCACTATTTTCATGGGAGAATCTGAGTCCTGACTCTCTCTCTCTCTCTCTCTCTCTCTCTCTCTCTCTCTCTAGATAGTTTTTTAGACCAATTAGTTCAACATATTGATCTAAAAAGCCATCTAGAGAGAGATGGCTCTGATTCATCTATGGAAATAGTCTCTCTCTGGATGGCCCGCGACACTCTCTCTCTAGATGGCTTTTGAGATCAATTAGTGGTATGTGGTTCCACTACACTTGTGCATAACTGTGTGGTATGTTAAAGTCTCACACCCTCACCCATTATGTTCTTGAGTGTCCGTTGATTAACCCTTAAACTGCGCAATACATCTTTAGCTGGGGTGAGTAACTAACGCAGGACTGTGTGCCACAGCTATGTATGGTTGGGAGTACCATGTAAGATTTAAAAGTCCCGCAGCTAGATGGAGGTTCACATCAGCTTCCTCAGGGCGCTTGTAAACAGGCACCATTTTTTTTTTTTTAATTGTGGGTGCAACATTGGTGTGAGAGCCTCAGTACTGAGTGAGCAACCAAGGCTGGCACATGCAGCATGAACTAACAGCACTGCTGTTTAGCTTGTGACCACAGCATTGTCTAAAAATGTCAAAATATATATATGTTACTGGTATTATTTAGTGATGACTGTATTACGGAAGGCCCCTGACTGATAAAAATGACCAGGATTCTGATAATAGCAGGATTGTGTTGATAATTAGCGCTGTGCATAGTATGGTGGGAGGAGTAATGATGAGGGAGGGAGGTATCATCATCTGCTGACTCTGTGTGGCCACCTGTTATTGTCTGCAGTCACCATATCAGCTTAGTGGTTCTCTATGGTGAACACAAATGTAGATACTTATATATAAGGTGTGCATTAGTGTAATAACAGTAAAAGGAGCATGTTGGGAGGGAGCCATTATGTTGAGGGAGGTGGCGTCGTCTGCATGACTTTTCCATGCAGTATAGGGTGGCCTTTATGCTCTTTAGGCACCATACTAGCTTAGTTGTACAGTTATGGTGAATAAAACATATAGATACTTATATATAATGTGTGTATATAGTGTAATAACACCACAAACAGTATGGTTGGGGAACGAAAGTTAGTGTGTTTAACCCATGAATGAGAAAGGGAGGGAGAGAGCGTCAGCTGACTCTGTGTGGCGACCTCTCTTATTGTCTGAACTCACCATACCAGCTTAGTTGTACAGCTGTGGGTGCACCACAGCTTAGTTGTAGGTGCACCACAGCTTAGCTATGGTGCACACCCAGCTATAAATGTATTGCACAGTTTAAGGGTTAACCTTTAAATGGCGCATGACTATATACCATTTGACACCCCATTTGACATATATATATATATATATATATATATATATATATATATATATATATATATATATATATATATATATATATATATATATATATATATATATATATTATATATATATATATATATATATATATATATATATATATATATATATATATATATATATATATATTATATATATATATATATATATATATATATATATATATATGTCGTACCTAGTAGCCAGAACGCACTTCTCAGCCTACTATGCAAGGCCCGATTTGCCTAATAAGCCAAGTTTTCATGAATTAATTGTTTTTCGACTACCTAACCTACCTAACCTTACCTAACCTAACTTTTTCGGCTACCAAACCTAACCTAACCTATAAAGATAGGTTAGGTTAGGTTAGGTAGGGTTGGTTAGGTTCGGTCATATATCTACGTAAATTTTAACTCCAATAAAAAAAATTGACCTCATACATAATGAAATTAGTAGCTTTATCAATTCATAAGAAAAAAATTAGAGAAAATATATTAATTCAGGAAAACTTGGCTTATTAGGCAAATCGGGCCTTGCATTGTAGGCCAAAAAGTGCGTTCTGGCTACTAGGTACGACATATATATATATATATATATATATAATATATATATATATATATATATATATATATATATATATATATATATATATATATAAATATATATATATATATATATATATTTTTTTTTTTTTTTTTTTTTTTTTTTTTTTGAGACATATACAAGAGTTGTTACATTCTTGTACAGCAAATAGTATGAGAAGCATTTCGGGCAGGTCCCTGGAATACGACCCCTGCCGCGAAGAATCGTTTTTACAACCAAGTACACATTTTACTGTTGAGTTATACAGAGGCTACTGTTAAGGATTTGCGCCCAGTAAATCCTCCCCGGCCAGGATACGAACCCATGACAAAGCGCTCGCGGAACGCCAGGCGAATGTCTTGCCACTACACCACAGAGACCGGTACATATATATATATATATATATATATATATATATATATATATATATATATATATATATATATATATATATATATATATATATATTAATCAGGTGTAATAGGCCTGTTATGTTAAGCAGTGTCTTCTGTGTTGGCATCGTTATATATATATATATATATATATATATATATATATATATATATATATATATATATATATATATATATATATATATATATATATATATATATATATATATATATATGTCGTACCTAGTAGCCAGAACGCACTTCTCAGCCTACTATGTAAGGCCCGATTTGCCTAATAAGCCAAGTTTTCCTGAATTAATATATTTTCTCTAATTTTTTTCTTATGAAATGATAAAGCTACCCATTTCATTATGTATGAGGTCATTTTTTTTTATTGGAGTTAAAATTAACGTAGATATATGACCGCACCTAACCAACCCTACCTAACCTATCTTTATAGGTTAGGTTAGGTTAGGTAGCCAAAAAAGTTAGGTTAGGTTAGGTTAGGTAGGTTAGGTAGTCGAAAAACAATTAAGTCATGAAAACTTGGCTTATTAGGCAAATCGGGCCTTGCAAAGTAGGCTGAGAAGTGCCTTCTGGCTACTAGGTACGACATATATATATATATATATATATATATATATATATATATATATATATATATATATATATATATATATATATATATATATATATATATATATGTCGTACCTAGTAGCCAGAACTCACTTCTCAGCCTACTATGCAAGGCCCGATTTGCCTAATAAGCCAAGTTTTCCTGAATTAATATATTTACTATAATTTTTTTCTTATGAAATGATAAAGCTACCCTTTTCACTATGTATGAGGTCAATTTTTTTTTATTGGAGTTAAAATTAACGTAGATATATGACCGAACCTAACCAACCCTACCTAACCTAACCTAACCTATATATATAGGTAAGGTTAGGTTAGGTAGCCAAAAAAAGCTAGGTTAGGTTAGGTTAGGTAGGTTAGGTAGACGAAAAAACATTAATTCATGAAAACTTGGCTTATTAGGCAAATCGGGCCTTGCATAGTAGGCTGAGAAGTGAGTTCTGGCTACTAGGTACGACATATATATATATATATATATATATATATATATATATATATATATATATATATATATATATATATATATATATATATATATATATGTCGTACCTAGTAGCCAGAACGCACTTCTCAGCCTACTATGCAAGGCCCGATTGCCTAGTAAGCCAAGTTTTCATGAATTAATGTTTTTTCGACTACCTAACCTAACCTAACCTAACTTTTTTGGCTACCTTAGGGTAGGGTTTTTAGGTTAGGTAGGGTTGGTTAGGTTCGGTCATATATCTTCATTAATTTTAACTCCAATAAAAAAAAATTGACCTCATACATAATGAAATGGGTAGCTTTATCATTTCATAAGAAAAAAAATTAGAGAAAATATATTAATTCAGGAAAACTTGACTTATTAGGCAAATTGGACCTTACATAGTAGGCTGAGAAGTGCATTCTGGCTACTAGGTACGACATATATATATATATATATGTCGTACCTAGTAGCCAGAACGCACTTCTCTGTCTACTATGCAAGGCCCGATTTGCCTAATAAGCCAAGTTTTCATGAATTAATTATTTTTCGACTACCTAACCTACCTAACCTAACCTAACCTAACTTTTTCGGCTATATAACCTAACCTAACCTGTAAAGATAGGTTAGGTTAGGTTAGGTAGGATTGGTTAGGTTCGGTCATATATCTACGTTAATTTTAACTCCAATTAAAAAAAATTGACCTCATACGTAATGAAATGGGTAGCTTTATCATATCATAAGAAAAAATTAGAGAAAATATATTAATTCAGGAAAACTTGGCTTATTAGGCAAATCGGGCCCTACATAGTAGGCTGAGAAGTGCGTTCTGGCTTCTAGGTACGACATATATATATATATATATATATATATATGTCGTACCTAGTAGCCAGAACGCACTTCTCTGCCTACTATGCAAGGTCCGATTTGCCTAATAAGCCAAGTTTTCATGAATTAATTGTTTTTCGCCTACCTAACCTACCTAACCTAACCTAACCTAACTTTTTCGGGTACCTAACTTAACCTAACCTATAAAGATAGGTTAGGTTAGGTTAGGTAGGGTTGGTTAGGTTCGGTCATATATCTACGTTAATTTTAACTTCAATAAAAAAAATTGACCTCATGCATAATGAAATGGGTAGCTTTATCATTTCATAAGAAAAAAATTAGAGAAAATATATTAATTCAGGAAAACTTGCCTTATTAGGCAAATCAGGCCTTGCATAGTAGGCCGAGAAGTGTGTTCTGGCTACTAGGTACGACATATATATATATATATATATATATATATATATATATATATATATATATACAGTGGTACCTCGCATAACGATTGCCCCAAAAGACGAATATTTTGGGTAACGAACGGCCCGATCGGCGTCAAATCGTCCCGTATGACGAACGCTGGTTTGAGTAACATCAACACCACATGGTGGGGTCGCGCTGCTTCTTGCACATTCTTAGATGCCTCCGACGATGCACATAAATTATGTTGTTCTTGTTTAAAGATGCTAATGATGCTGGGATATAAAAGGGTGACTGCTGAGATGTTGCAAAGCATTGACGTTTTTGTAGGAAAAAAGAAATGAAATGTCTGATATACAACAAATGTCAAAAAAGTTCGTTCGGTGTTTGGCAGGTAGGCTGCTCCATTATAACAATCTTTCTTTGTTTCAAATGTGTTCCATTTGTTTTTTATTTGTCATTTGCGTCTCAATAATGGAGAAGCCTACCTTACATACACTGAATAAACCATTATGACATTTTCCTTTCTTCAAATGTGTTCAATATTTATTTTTCATTTGTCTTATAGCAAAAGGTTTGTTCGGTGGTCAGCAGGTAGCCTGCTCCATGTTTCTTACATACAAAAAACGTAAATAATAAAAAAAATGAAGAATTTTGAAAACCAGTACAAATGTCAAAAAGGTTCGTTCGGTGGTCTACAGGTCGGCTGCTCCATGTTTCTTAAAAAAAAAAAAAAATAAATAAATAAAAGAACTGTTGAAACAATTTGAAAAGTGGACAAATGTCATAAAGGTTCGTTCAGTGTTTGTCGGGTAGGCTGCTCCATTATTGAGACGTAAGTGACAAATACAAAACAAATGGAACACATTTGAAACAAAGAAAGATTGTCATAATGGAGCAGCCTACCCAACAAACACTGAACGAACCTTTTGCCATAACGAATATGAAAGACAAGGGCTGCTGGCTGGGTTAGTACTGCGTGAGCAACCATTTGTAGCACACGTGCCTCTGGCTCTCAAACACCTGTCCCACACGGTGTTGAAAGACTGTGCTCAGTCGGTGCAATTCAGACCCTTTTGTTTGAAGAACATAAGGGTCATAACATTGGTGAAGCTAGGCGCAATAAGGGCTTAACACAACGGTCAGATGCCAGTGATACAGCACCTATGAGGATGATACAGCAAGCGTATCCAGGTGTAGCTCTGAGCCCCACCCTTGCCATCTCTAATGTATATAGATGATACATAGATGAATCGTTTTCTGCATTCAGTGATGATGCATCTATGCAAGTAGCATAGATTAACAGTGTTAGCGGCTTCCATGGTGGTGGTGTTCATTGATATTTTCAAGAATACCTGAATCTTTTCCTGACTGATGGACACTCTTTGAGGCTAGCTGAATCTCTTCCTGACTGATGGACACTCTTTGAGGCTAGCTGAATCTCTTCCTGTGTGGGACCTTACAAAGCGATCTTTTCAAGACTACCTTACAAATTGAGCTTTTCCTATAATCGTTTCAATACTACTTTATGCTTTACAAGCTTGGCTACATACCACCTACAAGTACTAAAGCCAAGGGTGCACGTGAGTGCGTTATTTGCAAGCACACATAACGATGAAACAGGAAACAAAAATCTATCTGTAGCTGGTGCAAGGAGAGCAAAGTCGCGCTGTGTACCATGGACTACTTCGTTGACTATTATGCACTTCCAAAGTACTGAGTGTGTAATACAGTGTGTTACTGTGTAAATAGTATGTGAAACTGTACATATTGTAATATTAGTGAATTTTTACCACGTAATATTGTGACAATAAACATTTATTGTGGACACATTACTGACACATGTATCACAGTTTCATGGAAAATTATGAACATTCTACTGTATACATATTGTAAAGGTCTCAAATATGCATCATATACGATGAAAGAAACAAATAAAACCGCATTGGAAATGCATAGAAAAAATATTTGAAAATATATTTGTGGCAACACGCGGTGCTTGAATGGCCTGCGCGACCGTGTCTGGGAGCTTCACACACGGGCGACCAGCCCCTGATGACGTCACAGCGCACCTTGTCCACGCCCTCACAGCCATAGTAAGTGGAATTTGGTAATTATTTTTACATAGACATGTTCAGGGATGGTAATTTATCATTTTACAAAGAAAAATTATATTTTGGGGAACATTTGATGTCATGCACACTGGGGAAATTTCACAATAAACACAGTGCATCACACTGGTTATATGGGGGACACTCGTTTTGTATGACGTCCGTTTCACATGACGAACATGGAACGGATTAAATTCGTTATGCGAGGTACCACTGTATATATATATATATATATATATATATATATATATATATATATATATATATATATATATATATATATATATATATATATATATATATATATATGCCTTTAACCCACTACACCACTCAGACCCTAGGGTCTGAGTGGTGTAGTGGGTTAAAGGCGTATCAGCTATGCCAGGTGTTGTGAAGCATCTGTGCTGGCTAGGGTTCGAGTCTCCTGGTAGGGGTTGTTGTCTAAAAGTTGTTTAACTTCAAACTTGCGAGTTTAAGCAAGTTAGTGCATATATATATATATATATATATATATATATATATATATATATATATATATATATATATATATATATATATATATATATATATATATTATTAAATATGACCGAAAAAGTAAGATTAATAATTCTAACACGAATTTTCTGAATCTTTCGTACATTACGCTTCACTGTTGGAGGTAAATCAAAAATCACTTCTCCAAAATTCATTTTTATTTCTAGTCTGACGCGACACGGGCGCGTTTCGTAAAACTTATTACATTTTCAAAGACTTCACAAATACACAACTGATTAGAACTTACGTATCTCTGATTTTATATCTACATTTGAGTGAGGTGGGAGGGGTGATGTGGCATTAACACAAGATGTGTTAATTAATCTTGATCTTGTTAATTAGATCTTGTGTTAATTAACACAAGATCTTGTGTTAATGCCACATCACCCCTCCCACCTCACTCAAATGTAGATATAAAATCAGAGATACGTAAGTTCTAATCAGTTGTGTATTTGTGAAGTCTTTGAAAATGTAATAAGTTTTACGAAACGCGCCCGTGTCGCGTCAGACTAGAAATAAAAATGAATTTTGGAGAAGTGATTTTTGATTTACCTCCAACAGTGAAGCGTAATGTACGAAAGATTGAGAAAATTCGTGTTAGAATTATTAATCTTACTTTTTCGGTCATATTTAATAATATATGTCTACAGGAAAGACTGCTACCAAAATATACTAATATATATATATATATATATATATATATATATATATATATATATATATATATATATATATATATATATATATATATATATATATATATATATATATATATATGTGTGTGTAAATCTCGCAAAAATATACACATGATGAAAAATGTGGCAGTGTCATAATGGAATATATATGTATATTGGGCCTAGAATGTTGTTACAGGTTCGTGCCAATAGGCTCTGAAACCCTGGGCGCCTGGAATAAATGTGCACTTTAGTTCCTAAAGGAGGTGGGTGAGGAACTCATTGGGAAAACTAAAGACTCAGGAGCGGCCAGTTTCCTGTTCCAGTGCCTCAGTGTTGTGGTCCAGAGAAGAAATGCGTGCTGTATCTTGGGCATGCACCCAACCTCCGAAGAGCTGGATGAGGTTTTCGAACATTGATTGTTATATGTGTAACAATGCAATAATGATCACAAAAACACTGATCCAAGTATGCGGAAAAACCACATGTGAAAAATAGAAAATGCTTAACGTGTTTTCGACTAATTTGCCTTCATCAGAGCAATGAGCAATGAAGAATCAAGATTCTACATTGCTCTGATGAAGGCAAATTATCCAAAAAAATGTTAAACATTCTCTCTTTTTCACATGTGGTTTTTTGGCATATATATATATATATATATATATATATGTCGTACCTAGTAGCCAGAACGCACTTCTCAGCCTACTATGCAAGGCCCGATTTGCCTAATAAGCCAAGTTTTCATGAATTAATTGTTTTTCGGCAACCTAACCTACCTAACCTAACCTAACCTAACTTTTTCGGCTACCTAACCTAACCTAACCTATAAAGATAGGTTAGGTTAGGTTAGGTAGGGTTGGTTAGGTTCAGTCATATATCTACGTTAATTTTAACTCCAATAAAAAAAATTTACCTCATACATAATGAAATGGGTAGCTTTATCATTTCATAAGAAAAAAATTAGAGAAAATATATTAATTCAGGAAAACTTGGCTTATTAGGCAAATCGGGCCTTGCATAGTAGGCTGAGAAGTGAGTTCTGGCTACTAGGTACGACATATATATATATATATATATATATATATATATATATATATATATATATATATATATATATATATATAACTGAAAACTCACACCTCAGACTTGTTCGCATATATATATATATATATATATATATATATATATATATATATATATATATATATATATATATATATATATATATATATATATATATATATATATATTACATTTATTTGATTTGTATTTATATTTAAATATTTCCAAGTTGATTCAAACAGGACAGTGCATCTCCCATATTTGTGAGCACTGAAGTCACATATTAATACTTTTAGTGCTCATTGATCT
Organism: Procambarus clarkii; assembly: GCF_040958095.1. Taxonomy (NCBI): domain Eukaryota; kingdom Metazoa; phylum Arthropoda; class Malacostraca; order Decapoda; family Cambaridae; genus Procambarus; species Procambarus clarkii. Next base: position 35,880,677 of record NC_091160.1, on the reverse strand, counting down.
GAGGTAATACTATGCAACTATGCCTGCATTAGGTGAATCATCTGGGAAATATATAAATTACTGTTTTTCTTAGCCCTGGTGGATTGTGTGTTTTCTTATATATGTCTCCATTTTCCATCTGGAAGTTCCATTTCTTCTGTTTAGTATATAATGTGTGTACAGTAAATGAGTGCAACAAAATCACAAACACCTAGTTTATAAATGCGGAAATAACCACAGGTTAGTCAATGCTTTATATTTTGGTTTTTGTGTCTCTAGAATATATATCTGGATAATGTGTAAGCATATAGAAGTGCTCAGAATTTTTTTTTTTCCATCAAATTATTTCCGCATGTATATGTATGAATGTGTGTAATACCCTAAGTGTCTGTTATTGCGTGTAACTGTGAGTATTTGTATGTATGTATGTATGTATGTATGTATGTAAGTATGTATATAACGTGTGTGTGTGTGTGTGTGTAGGGCCGGTTATTTATTTGTTATTATCTTTTTATGCTATACAAGACAGAGCCCACGCTAGGTGTTTCCTGTCTTCCTTTGTTAACTTATTGTATACGTTCTTGAATTTTGTTTTGGTTTCTGTGCACATCATCTTATTCCACAATGCATTTGGGCTGCTCACATCTTGATCAGAGAAGACACTTTCTTACATCTCTCCTGCTGCTTCTTTCATTAATTAAAGTACAGCATGTCTTTGTGTCTACTTGTAGCACAAGTAATGAAATCTTTTTATTCATTATGTTAAGAATTTAAGTTTCAGACTAAGAACTAGAACCTGTTTGGTTCCAGTACCTCTGCACAATTTTAATCAGTTGATATTATTCTTTAGGTATGGCACCACACGACATCAACTATAGTCTGATGAATAATATATATATTTTTTAGCATATTTCTAGCATTTTATTGAGCCTGATGAAATTTTATTTTAATGCTGTTCTGGAGATCAATTTGTTATTTATAGTCTCTCCTAGAACCATTTCTTTCTTGAAAGTCTTTAGTATCTTCTCTTCTATGATATTCATATCTTTCCTCATATAAATTACATGGTGCCTCTCTTCACAGAATTCCATATGCCATTGTTCCAAATGAACATCATATCTAGATCATGCAGTAGTTTACAATATTTTCATTGTTAGTCCAATGTGAAAATTTGTAATTACCTAAGTGTAGTTACAGGATGAGAACTACGCTTGTGGTGTCCCATTTTCCTAGCACTCTTTGTCATATAACGCTTTGAAATTTGTGTTGAACAGCCAGTGTGGCCTAGTGGTTAAAGTACTGGACACGCCAATGTGTATGGAGCCCTTGCTGTTTAGATTCAAATCCTTCAGGGATGAGGAGTTTTCTGTTTTATATATATATATATATATATATATATATATATATATATATATATATATATATATATATATATATATATATATATATATATATATATATATACACACACACACACACACAGTTGGAACCTCAGTTGACGACTGCCCTAGAGGATGAATTTTATGGTTGATGTCAAAATCATCGTAAAATTTGAATTGGTGTACGACGGTTTACTTGGAAGACGACGTCCGTTCATGCACGTATGGGTCGAACGAGCACGTGGTGCTGGGGTCAGGGGTAAGGCACTCTCAATTTGTTTACAAGTCTATCCTTCGTAGTGACGACCGTGGCCGCGCTTGAATTCTTTGTGAAGAATTTCATTGTTTGCCTGCTTTTTTATTTTTTTAAAATAAAAGTTAAGTTCAAATTACTGTATATATTGTGCCATGGGTCCCAAGAAAGTCAGTGGTAAAGTTCAACCTAAGAAAATAGTTGTGAGGATGATGATAGAGGAAAAACAAGGGATCATTCATAGTGAGACATTGTGATGTCTCACTACAGACGAGTGTGTTAAAACGTAGGGAAACAAGTATTTATAGACAGATTCTTCTATCCCACTGACTAGTGCTCTTGTATCTTGATTTAATTGGAAGAATATTTACCTAACTATCATCTTATACATATATATATACTGTATACTGTATATAGAGGCTGATAAGCCTGCCGGTCGCCCAGACAGGATCACGGTGAACCCCTGGAAGAATGGGAGACAGTTGATCTGGGACTACACTTGCATTTCAACTTTAGCCAACATCTATGATGACTTCAGTGTTGCACAGCCAGGCAGTGCTGTCAATCACTGGGAAGCAACCAAGTCTCGTAAATACAGAGATCTTGATCACCACTTTAATTTTGTCCCCATTGCCTCAGAGACACTTGGTGCCTGCGGTAAAAGTGCTGCTAGTTTTTTGAGGGAGCTGGATTCTAAGCTAACTGAAACAGCTAGAGACCCTAGAGCTGCCAGTTTCCTCTTTCAGCGCCTTAGTGTGGGAATCCAAAGAGGAAATGCACACTGCATCCATGGTTCCTGCCCCTCCATCTGAGGAGCTGAAGGGACTCTGCAACCCGTGACAATTAGCCTTGTACCTTGCATGTAACCAATGTTGTAACCCTTTTTATGTAATGAAATTTTAAATAAAATAAAATGACAATATATAAAAATATAGGGGGTGGTAGAAGACAATATGTGAGTGTACGCGGGTGCCCCACAAGGCTCCCCTGGATGATATCATCTTTTTCGAGGTCGAGAGGCTCCTACAAAAGCAACGAGAAGTGGAACACCCTATATTATATTATATTATACTATATATATATATATATATATATATATATATATATATATATATATATATATATATATATATATTATATTATATATATATATATATATATATATATATATATATATATATATATATATATATATATATATATATATAATCAAATCTATCTGTGACATTTGTCAATGTTTCCCACTGTCGTGTTTTTCAAGAGATCCATACCCTTTAAGCACTTTTTGTATCAACCCATGTATATCTTGTAACCATTAAATACATAATAAAGCACAAAAGAAAGGGGGTGGTAGGAGCAAAGCACACATAAACTGTATTGGAGGGGACCTAAACATTCCCTCTAATGTGTTATGTGAGGTTTCCTCCGAGGCTAAGGATCCCCCTTCTTCCAGCCAGAGGTGGTACTCCCTTCCTTTTATATATATATATATATATATATATATATATATATATATATATATATATATATATATATATATATATATATATATATATATATATATATATATATATATATATATATATATATATATATATATATATATATATATATATATATATATATATATATATATATATATATATATATATATATATATATATATATATATATATATATATATATATATATATATATATATATATATATATATATATATATATATATATATATATATATATATATATATATATATATATATATATATATATATATATATATATATATATATATATATATATATATATATATATATATATATATATATATATATATATATATATATATATATATATATATATATATATATATATATATATATATATATATATATATATATATATATATATATATATATATATATATATATATATATATATATATATATATATATATATATATATATATATATATATATATATATATATATATATATATATATATATATATATATATATATATATATATATATATATATATATATATATATATATATATATATATATATATATATATATATATATATATATATATATATATATATATATATAAAAATAAGGAAGGGAGTACCACCTCTGGCTGGAAGAAGGGGGATCCTTAGCCTCGGAGGAAACCTCACATAACACATTAGAGGGAATGTTTAGGTCCCCTCCAATACAGTTTATGTGTGCTTTGCTCCTACCACCCCCTTTCTTTTGTGCTTTATTATGTATTTAATGGTTACAAGATATACATGGGTTGATACAAAAAGTGCTTAAAGGGTATGGATCTCTTGAAAAACACGACAGTGGGAAACATTGACAAATGTCACAGACAGGTTTGATTATAGTTGCAAGTCAAACACTTCTTTGAATTCCTCTGAAGTTGGACTAGTGCCCAAGTATATATATATATTATTATTTCTTTAAGTGTTTACTTATGTTCTTTATTTATTTAGTGTTGGCCCCATTAACCTTAAAGTACTATTTTGCATTCATTTGTTATTTTATATGAACGTTCTTATTTTGTTAACTTGCTTCTCCTTCGTATTAAGTGTTTTATTCCCCTCACACTTTTAGTTAACTTTTTTGTCTATTTGTTTTGCCTGAAATGCTTTATATAATAGTGGCTTCATTAGTATGTGCAACTTCTGTCCTTACACATTACTCTTGTGTTCTTTGTACACACATTCTTTTGAATAAACATTGAATTTGAATTGAATTGAATATATATATAACAAGTTTCTTGTTGCCAACAAAGCAGATGATTATTTTTTCTTACTTAAAAACTCTTCCCCATTTTTTTTAATGCATAATTTTAAAATCTTGAATATACAAATAAAACATTTTTTCACTCAATTTGGACATGTCCAGAGCTTTCATACTTTTAGCTCAAATTTCTTAATTTCAAAATCTATTTTCTTACAACTATGCTTCTTTAGATGTGGGCACCATACCACAGCTGTATTCTCTAATTTAGGTTTGACGTACTGTAGATATTCATTATAAAGTTATTTAAATATATTCTATGAACGTAATTGAGATTTTTTCTAAAATTTAACAAAGGACATATGCTTCTCAAATAATATAATTTTCTCCCATTTATCTGCATTAAATTGCATTATCTGTGTGCCAGTGCCTATTTGTGGTTTATAGGATAGTAGTGACCCAGCATGTAGTGTCCTATTGTCTTTTGACAATTTACCAACTTTGCTTTTGAAGTTTTCCTCATTCTGGCCAATTAACAACTCCATGTGAGAAGATATTCTGTTCTTGCATCTCTCATCGGCAGTTTTTTCTTGTGTGCTAGCTTGAAGCTGTAGTGTTTACTTGATGCCTTGAAAGTAATTATCATGTTTCCCTATTTCTCTATATTGTTAAGAGTGGCAAACTTGAAAAACTTGTAATATCTTTCTCAGTTTGAGTATTATTTTAGCAGTATGGCTCCATATGTATGAGTGTTTATATATTTATATTTGCTTTTTGGTGCCTGTTTGTACTTTTTATGGTACTAGGTTGAGTGTTTTTTCTCTGTTATTATTTTTATATGTAAATGTGTGTGCTTTGCATTTCTGTATTTCCACATCAGTGTTGCATCCAGGTATGCAGTGTGATATGTTAATGTACATTGATAATGAATATATAGGTGTGCATGTGTGTTTGCATGTACATTATTTTTGTGTTTATGTTACTCTTGTAATTTAGCATTTATTGTTTGTGTGCTGATATATGCAATGGTGTGTATAATGCATGTTCATACATGGACAATTGTATACACAAGGCATTCATTAAATTTTGTGTGAAATGAAGAGAATATACTTGTTACTATGGTGGTGGTGGTGGTGGTAGTGGTGGTGTTGTAGGGTTAGGGGCAGCTACAGCACCAGACTGTATGTACCCATCGATCCAGGCGTTTACTATCATGTACTGTATATAAAAAATGGCTGAATACAGAATGTCAGTGTCATTCTAATGCACAACTAGTCAAAAAACTAAAAACACAATTTCTTATATGCCATATCAAAAATATGTTGGTTATTAAAAATTTTATTTTATAAAAAATGGTGAGGTAAGTTTCCAGTAATTTAGCGGAAGCTGATGTTTAGATAGGCCTAAGCAAAATTGCAGACAAAAAACATTTCAAAATTTTAAGAAAATAAAAATAAAATAAAATAAAAAAAATAAAAAAGGCACAGCTCATTCTCAAAAAAGAGACATCATAATGTACACATACATTTTATACATATATGTATGAACATTACATTCATATATGTATTAATCTGGTCGATAAATGTCAACAAAGGACAAGATAATCACCAAGGATCTTATCTCAACAGGACATAGGGATCATTTTCACAGGAGCAGGAGTTGAGGGGAAGGCAGGGTACACAAGGACAGACCTATTAAGAAAGCCACGTGGAATATCGAATACCGAAAATGAGTCAAGCATCCTAAATCTATTACAGAATCATTTGTTTTGTGCATACTATTCCACGTGGTTATTTGGGAATAATCTTTTTATTTACGAATCATCAGAAGGAAAAGAATTTATCCCACTTTTTCATTGTTTACTCTGTTTTCATATTAATATAAATATAACAAAGAAATTAAACAAGTATTACCATATTTACATTAAATTCTTTTCCTCCATACGAAAAATGGCAATTGTAGTGGGTCGACGAGGTCCAGAAATTAATTATACATTCTTGTGCATGAATCATCATCTATCGTGCAGGCCTGGTAAGGCACAGGAAGTACGTGTGCAACTATGGAAAAGTTTATGATGTGCAACACTGTGTAGGAGTACCGCTGTAAGTTTGCACGACTCTACCATATGGGATAGGGTTACGACTCTATGCAAGTTAAGTTCTATTAAATATTCCCTTTTTTTCTACTTTGCTTGCTGAGAAATTGCTTTCTAATAATTACAACTAAAACTTTGTAAAAAAAAAAATATTGTTCATTTGTACCTATGAGTTTTTACTGCAAAATAGCAACAAAACTATTATTGAAAATGAACCAGTAAACAAAGACAAACAACTAAGCACTCTGGCAACTGTGCCAGCAGCCAAACCACAATTTGTGCTCACAATTTAGAAGTAAACAATGCTGCATTCTGGTAGCCGAACGACAGTTTATCTGTAGTATGTATTAAATAACAGTTTCACGTCAATAAATGCCACAGGGAAAAGTGAATTAAATGCTGCTGAAAGTCCAACTTCTTCGTGCGGCTACTGAAGAAAATATGTATTTGTCTGCATGAAAAATACAAATACTGCATCTTTTTATAATCTCAGAGCAGATGAAGATTGTGAGCCATGCAGTCTTACATAACTATATTACAAGCAATGAAATGCTGTCACACCTGTTTGCCAGGAAGCCAGAGTCTTCAATGCCACATAAAAGGTGTGGCTTAACCCTTCACTTCTTGCAATATATCAATTTGGATTACTATTTTCCTGAAGAGAGATGGTCCTTATAACATTGCCATCTGTTCTGACATAATCCACTAAAATATCTGAATTCAAATATTTAATTGTATTTCATAGTAAAATGCAAGATTGGAGTGTAGTGTATCACAGAGAGCAACACCAGGTGCCGGCCACATATCTCAGTACATACACACAGTATATATGGGAAATTATAACCTGAGTCACTCATTATAATTTGTGTTAATACAAAGAGCCAAATCTCTTCCATATCTAATAAAACATCAATAACTTTATATAGATTTTAGTTTAGTTCATTTATTATTCACCCCATACCCATCTCATTTATTTATTAGAAGTGCTAATATAATAGATCAAGGTATTATGCTCTTAATATCATGATGACACAAATTATTGTATTCCCCTGTGTAAATAATGCATGCATATTAATAGGATTGCTATGAAGGAGTTAAATGAAACAATATATTTCACAGCATGCTTTTAATAAGTGCAACAAAGATGAGAAGATGGTGCAAACTACTACACATTAGCAAACTGCAAGGCAAACCATGCAACACCTCATAAAACAAACAAAACAATAACTAAAAACTAAAAATGAAACCAAGATGGTAATAAGACTAAAAAGAATTATAAAGTGAATTATCAAAGAAGGGAGAGTTCATAAGAAAAGACTTCAGTCATATAAAATGAAAAACCTCAAAAAAAAAAGGACTAAGATTTAAAAAAAAAATAGTGAACAGGATTGGCGATGCACAGTGAACCCTTCCATCCTTTGCTGATCCACCACAGTTACATTACAAGCTGTGTTTACTCTAGGCTAGCTACTTGATTACTGTTTAACTTGGAATATTGATTTAAGTCCAACATATGATTTGTTTAACATCTATTCACTTCTTGAAATTACAGAATGAATTTCAAAATAAAATTATTATAGTTTAAGGGAATTCTCCATACTGTATTATGAAGAACATTACAATGGCTGGCAGTGCATAAACCTCGAATGAAGACTTTTAAATTTTCTTAACCACATTCTATACATTAAAAATTACATCCTTACTGTTATCACTGGATTCTACTGACAACGGCTGAATTTTGAGTACAGTGTAATCAATCAAAATGTATAGTGATTATATTTTTAAATTTATTCCCAATATATATAAAATTTTTGTAACATAGTGAAAGCTCTCAATAAGAGCTGTAATATAGCTATCAAGTGACTGGAACAGTTTAGGATAAACTAATCAGTGATAATTAGCTCTTGATTAAGTAAATATTTTAATATACCTAAGCCACTTAGTGTCATTTTGCTTTACAAAATTTAGTGACACATTAATGCTTTAGCAACCTAAACATTAGGAGGAAAATTAAAGTTACAACTTCCATAATATAATTACAAGTTGCAAATTTGAGTGTAAAATAAATTAAAGAGAGTGCCATAATTTACACCTCAGTACAATATTTTCTGTATAAAGTATAATCCATCAACATCTAATTATCACAAACATATTTCAAAATGAAAACTTAATGTAAATCATACAAGTTTATAAACTGGTGAACTCTAAACCTCCAACTATTCTTTGACACAGTTTCTAATTTTTTGATTTACTTAAAACAAAAATTTTAATCAATTTAAACTTTTTTGTATTTTCATTTTGTAGAAAGATATCCAATGCAGAAAAATAATGAAATAATAGCAGATATATAGATAGTATAATACGTTTTAATATTTAAAAAACAAATCCAGCGATATTAATGGTGTCAAAGTTATTAGAAAGCAAATATGATTATTTGTGTGCTGTTTCTAGTAAGCTGATCTAGCAAGCACTGTAACAGACTAAGGAAACTGCTCATACTACCAACGAAGCTCCTCTGGCCCACTGCTCGCCCTCTAATACAAATTTTTACATAATGGACATTAGAATACGGGATCATTGATAAAATAATGGGATTGTTCAAGGAATGCTTTCGGCAACCTTAATAATCTACGTAGCTTCAAAAGTTATGTGAGTGAACGTAAGTAAAATGAATGAATTTGTCAAAAAGAGAAATAGCATTACTGTAAATCAAGATCATATTTGATAATAAATCTGAATACAGTATAATAAATTATAATGTGTGGTATATAGAAATTAAAAATTTATGGTAGGCCTAATGCTACAATAATCTGTCTTGAATAGTTAAAGCTACAGTATAAGCACTTCTCAATATCCTAGATCAGCCACCTAGAAAAGATCATAGACTAGTGGGAGTTCTTTTTCGAGATATTAGTGGGTGATTTTTAGATGTAATTGTGTGAGTAACAGCAGGTTTAGCCAGAGATGTGCAGGTGGGTGTGGGTCCACTTGGGTCTGTGACAACACATACCTTAGCTGATGATGCCCGTACATCTTCTGCAGGCGTAGGAGAGGAGGCTCTAGGATCACCATTGGCTACACCAACAATTGGACCTCCACCAGGAACATTAGGAGGAACTCGTTGCTCCTGCACCGAGGCTAACCTGGTGGCAGATACATATCTGACCTATTATTATTAATGTTTTAGTATTGCAGCTGTACTTGCATGATAATCCTAAATGATAGTTACAGTGTGTGTGTGTATTTTCTCACAAACATCATCCTGCTTTCACATTAACCTGGACAATACTAGAATGATATACAGTATATAGAAATGCTATAATATAGAATATTTAATAAACTTTAAACATTTATGTATACATTTTGTGCTTTTCAAAAATAAATTTACACTTAGGAAATGCTATCATGGGCTTCTTTATTTTACCAAGGACTGCATGTACAGAGGACCATCTAACTTTGAGAACCCCCTCGGGGATGGGACTCGTTGGTTACCGTGTAAGTTTAAAACGAGAAATGTAGGAAAAAGGAAAGAAAAAACACAAAAATCAAATCCAGGGAAAAAAATTGACAGGTTCATGGAATAAATGTGACACTATTTTGTTTGTACACACCAGTAAGAGAAGTCTTGATCCACTTGTTATGTTGATGATCATTGTTGATCATTGTTGATGGAGCATAGTTATTTACATGGAAGAGGTGGTGGTGGATGTTGATGGTGTTGGGTTGACTGAAGTGGAGATTAATAGTGAATGTTATCCATGATTTTTTTGTTAAATGGCATCTGTTTATGAGAGCCCTGAGGAAGCTGAAAGCTGATGTGAACCCCGTGTAGCCGCAGGAGTTACGAATGATACGCTATACCTATGAGATCCCTGAGGCACGTTGCACACGACCCGTTGATTGCCTCAAGGAGCGTTGCGCAGTGCAATAGTTAAGGCCCTGAGCAGTATAAGGGTTAAGAAGATAAAAACAGTAATTTTGGTAATGCCATATTCAGCACACATAACAGTTCTCGAGACACTGCTCTCCACCATTTTAATTATTTCCACTTTATTCTCAAATGTCATCACTGACCTCTTTCTTTTATGTATCCCACTTGATGCTTTCACTGACAAAATGCATGCATTTGGAGCCGACATGGTGCACGGATGATACTTGATTGTGCAGATATATCCAACAAAGTCACGGAATGAACACTTCAGCCTCGTGACAAATTAAAACAATGGGCTGTGAATCTGTGACGTCACAGGGTAGAAGGCACCAGAGTGGCGTCCGACACGGTCATTGGGCAAACTAGGCCATCTCCCTCCCACCACCCCCCAGGCCGACGCAAGGCCTGGCAGACCACTTCCTCACTTCTTCCCTTCCCGAACTTAGTTAACCACTGGATTGCGCCAACCGAGAAAACTCGGTTGGTGGGAAACTGCGTCAACCGAGAAAACTCTTTTTATTTTCTCGTACCCATTCAAAATGTGTGCACGGTTGGTTATGTACGAAATGGACTCTTAGGACCTCCAGTGAGAGGCAGCTATCTTGGAAAAAATTCCCAGAATGCCCTAGGGCTGCTGGCTCGGTTAGTACTGAGTGAGCAACCATGGATGGCACACACATCTCTGGCTCCCAAACACCTGTCCGACGCGGTGTTGAAAGATCGCGCTCTGTCAGTGAAATCCAAACCTTATTGTTTGAACAACATAAAGGTCATGATATTGGTGAAACTAGGCACAATGAGGACCTAACACAAAGGTCGGATGCAAGTGATACAGCACCTATGAGGACGATACAATGAGCGTATCCAGTTGTAGCTCTGAGTGCCACCCTTGTCCACCTATATCATCTCCAATTTATATAGATGATACATAGATGAATCGTTTTCTGCGTTCATTGATGATGCATCTGATACAAGTAGCATAGATGAACAGTATTAGCGGCTTCCATGGTGGTGTTTTCCATAGATATTTTCAAGAATAGATGAATCTCTTCCAGATTGACTGACACTCTTTGAGGCTAACTGAATCTCTTCCAGAATGCCTGAATGTCTTTTAGATTGACGGACACTTTTTGAGGGTGGCTGAATCTCTTCCTGTGTGGGACCTTACACAGCGATCTTTTCAAGACTTCCTTACAAATTGATATTTTCCTATAATCTTTTCAATACTACCTTATGCTTTACAAGCTTGGTTACATACCATCTACAAGTACTAAAACCAAGGGTGTACATGAGTGCATTATTTGCAAGCGCACAGAATGAAGAATCAGTAAGCAAAAATCTATCGGTACCTGGTGCAACGAGAGCAAAGTCGCGCTGTGTACTATGGACTACTTCGTTGATTATTACTCACTTCCGAAGTACTGAGTGTGTAATACAGTGTGTTACTGTGTAAATAGTGTGTGAAACTGTACATATTGTAATTGAAGTGAATTTTTAACAGGTAATGTTGCAACTGTAATTTTAACAATGGTAATGTTAATAATAAACATTTATTGTGGACACATTACTGACACTTGTATCACAGTGCTATGGAAAATTATGAACATTCTACTGTATACATATTGTAAAGGACACAAATATGCATCATATACGATAAAAAGCAAATAAAACCGCATTGGAAATACATAAAACAAATAATTGAAAATAAATTTGTGGCAACATGTGGTACTTGAATGGCCTGCGCGACCATGTCTGAGCGCTTCACGCACGGGCGACCAGCCCCTGATGACGTCACAGTGCACCTTGTCCACATCCTCACGGCCAAAGTAAGTGGAATTTGACATTTATTTTTACATAGACATGTTCAGAGAAGGGAATTCATCATTTTAATAAGAAAAAATGTTTTTTTGGGAACATTTGATTTTATGTGCATAGGGGGAATTTCACAATAAACTCGGTGCATCACAGTGCTTAAGAAAGCATGAAATCGCAACCCCAATCATGAAACTGGAACTTTTGGATAACTTAAGTTCGCAAACCAAGTGGTCCTCTGCATATTTTCTGATACCTACTCAAAATTATGAATGTTTGATGTATGACATTTTGTAACATTACAGACTTAACGAGAGTAAAAAAACAGCAGTGAATGTAATGAAACACCATTTTCTGGGTGAGCCCAGGAGGATCCCTGGAGCTATCGGGCTAATGTGTGATAGGCATAACAACCATGAAACCTATCCAGTCCCTGAACCCCGGATGAATAGGAACTTACCAATACCTATCTTTGAAGTCCAAGGACACCCATTCAGGCACCCAGCTCGAAAAGAAGCTGAACCTGATACAGAGTGGTTATCCGAAAGAAGAGGCAAGGAATCCAGGGATTCAGATAGGATAAGTTCAGAATGAACCTCAGATCTGCACAGTCCTGTTTCGGCACTGGAAACAGATGGGAACCCACCTGAAGAACGAGGTCACCCTTCAGCTTTCGACCATTGCTCAGGCATACCCACTCCGAGATGACCTGATGAAGCGCAGGGGAAGAAGCCTGTCCTGCCAGCCCCGAACCCCCAGGAAGGGACAGAACCCTTTCAATGCCACAACAGGCCAGATGACATGACCAAAACAGAGTGAGCTTCCCCCCCCCCCCCCTACATTGCCCTATCAACAGGGCGAACTGCGAAAGGGTCGACGCCCCTTATGAGAAGCCCACCGACAAACAGAGTGATCATTGCAGCGACCAAATGATGCCGGCTCCGAAGGCAACGTCGGATCAGAAGTTGGCACCAATGGCTCACCTCAACCAGCGGAACACCAAGTCCTGGCATGACCCTTCCGAGAAGGCCTAGAATGGCTGCCCCCGGAAAGCCAACAAGTATGATATAGGACGACAACTTGATGAAGCCACCTGCAGAAACTGCGTGACAGCAGATTACGCAAACAGCAACTGACAAAATGGCGACAAAAACTGAAGAGCCAGGGCCCATGCGAATCCCAAAGAGAGAACGAGCACAGCTGACGGCATGCGAGGCAAGAAGCAAAGAACAGAGACACCACCTTCTTCAGGACAGGTGCAAAAAGCTTCAAAAGTGCGGCAGACGCCCGAGTCGCCAAGGATAGCACATCAAACGAAGGCCCGGCACTCAATGCCTCCACATCCTCCTCAAGCCAGGCCGAAGATAGCTCGAGAAGGGAAAAGAAATGCAAGATCAAAGCTAAATGCTCACATGCAAACAAATTCTCAGTAACCAAGGACGCCTAAATGGTAGGAACCTACACATGCAACTAGACAAGACCAACATCCCGAGAAAGCATGGGGGCAAACAAGCATGCATTAACCCTTAAATTGCGCATTGCATCATATGATGCTTTGACCGACTTGCAGTAAATTGCGCATCGTATCATGTGATGCTTTGGAGTACTATGCAAGATTTAAACGACCCGCGGATACACGGGGTTCACCACATCTTCATCAGTGCTCTTGTAAACAGATGCCATTTTTTAAAAAAATCGTGGGCCAAATTCCCAGGTGTTAGGGGCCTCAGTATTGAGTGAGCTACCAAGCCTGACACACGCAGCATGAGCTCACAGCACTGCTGTTCAGCTTGTGACCACAGCATCGCCTAAAAATGCCATAATATACTTGTTCATGCTATTATGTAGCGATGATATTATTACAGAAGACCCCTGACTGTGATAAAACTGACCAGGTTTCTGATAATAGCAGAATTGTGGTGATATTTAGCGTTGTGTGCCATGGAGGGAGGAGTAATGCTGTGGGAGGGAGGGTGGTGGCGATGTCTTCTGACTGTGTGTGGCCACCTTTTATTGACTGCACTCACCATACCAGCTTAGTGGTTCACTATGGTGAACACAAATGTAGATACTTATATATAACGTGTGTATAAAGGGTATAAACAGCAAGAGGAGTAGGTTGGGAGCCGCCATTTTGGTGAGGGCGGTGGCGTCGTCTGCACGATTTACTATGTTGTTTACTGGTTACCACAATGGTCTTTGGGCATCATACCAGTTTACTTGTCCAAGTATGGTGAATAAAACAGGTAGATATTTATATATAATGTGTGTATATAGCATAATAACACCACAAACAGTATTGTTGGAGGAGAAATATTAGTGCGTCTGGCCTTAAGGGTGGCAGCCAGCTGACTGTGTGAGGTCCTACGTCTTTGTGCCTTTACTCACCATACAAGCTTAGATGTACAGTTATGGTGAACAAAACATGTAAATACTTATATATAACGTCTGTATATAAAAGCAAAAACAGTATGGTGGGTGGAGAATGGTGGCAAGTCAGGTGAGGTGAGGGAGGGAGGGAGTGGCAGCCAGTGGCGGGCTGCCACTGGCTGCCACTGCCATTGCCACTCAGCATACCAACTTAGTGGTTCGTTATGGTGAACACGAATGTAGATACTTATATGTAGCGTCTGTATATAGTGAATAGAAGCAAAAACAGTATTGTGGGAGGAGAATGTGGGTGAGTCAGGTGACTTGAGGGAGGGCGTGAGTGGCTGGCTGGTACACGGTGGTCACTCCTCGTTACTTTTTGACTCATAATAGCAACTTAGTGGTTCATTATGGTGAACAAAACATGCAGATACTTATATATAACCTGTGTATATAGTGTAATAACTGACAAAGTATTTGTTCACTGTTTGATGAACATAATTGAATCAACAATATGCACACCATATTTTTGAGTACAGCGATGATTCACTCATTTTATTATATAAATATATCACACTACACACTATTGAATAATATTACAGCAAAAAACTATGAAAAATCAATCAGAGACATTGAAATAATCAGGTAATTATCTCTTTGTGGCAACTCCGGCCTGACAGCTGGCGATCAACAGACCGCCTGGGACGCACGCTAAGGCAGCGCCTGTTTTTTGCCAGACTTCCCCGCCCTATAGCGGGCAATATATGCCACTTACGATTATTTATTATTTTTTCCATGATCAGTGAACACAAATTAACAGGTTAGGAAGTAATTTTTTTTTTTTTTTTTGTATGCGCCTGTGAGTGTCAAATGGTATATAGCCATGCGCCATTTAAGGGTTAAGGCGCTCAAACTCGCGTCCTAGGTAAACCTACGGAACAGTAGACGTTTCTCACAACTCAAGCGTGTGGGACCGACAGAACTCATGCCACACCCCTAATGAAAGGAAAGGGCAGTCTACCAGCTAGGAAGACTCCAGAATATCCAAATGCACCCGATACGGGGAAGAAGAACTGAACTCAAATATGGAAGGATCCATCACAGAGGCAGAATCTGGGTCTCGCAGTAGGTACGCAGCAAGAGCTTCCCAAACCACCCACAGGACGATTTGAGATTGGTGATTGGTGGCCCTCTGCTAAGCGCCTGTGATTGTACACGTCACAGGGGTTTCAGTGTTTTGATCTTCCCCTTGTTAGCTTTGGGTCCTAACCGGTTAGCAACACCTTGTCCGGGCTTTCCGTGGCAGTCAACCTAAGGGACCTGGAAAACCCTGTCACGGCTTGGTGGACCAATTGATACGTCTTTTGAGCTCCAGTGTGCCTCGTGCGGGTTAAAAGTTGCTGTGTGCCCTTGTCTCAGGGTGACAGTCACCTCTTTTGCCTCCGTCATGCTGCCTGTTAGGTCAACGACACCTTTAACCCGAAGTCCTGTGAGTCGTGTTCTCTGCTTGTTCTCCAGTACTATTCCAGTGACATTACTATTAGGCAGGCAGCATCCACGTTGCATGCTAGGTTTAGGTTGCTGCGACACGCTAGGTTGGTTTCCCACCCAGATGCCACACGACTGCCCCGCTTGAGTTATAGGGACCCGGACCTGGGGTATTGGTCACTTCTACTTTGGTTCAGTACGCGCTCCCTGGTCCTTCCCCTGTTGTTCATCCTGCACCTCCCCCACCCTTTTCCCCTGCTTCCGGTTCCCAAACTTCTGAGGGTTTCAGAGTTGTAGCAGGGTTTAGTTGGTAATGACTCAGGCAGCTTTGGGGGCTGCCCCATTCGGGCTGGGGGATGGAGGCATTCAAGCCAGTTCCTCCTGCCGAGGCTTCTGTGTCCCAACAGCAGGCCCAATTCTTTTCAGCCTTTTACCTGGACTCCCTTTTCTTTAGAGGTAGGGTATGGAGGACTGCTCTGCCCTGGGTCCTGACTTGAGGGAATCGCAGGGCTGGGGAGGAGTCGACCTAGGGGCTTTGGACCCCTTTTGACCATGCTTGGGTGTTAGTGCCCTCTTTGCAGGACTTGTTGTTGCAGGGGAAGGGATTTTCTTACTCCCCCTTCCTTACATGAGTATGATTTGAGTTCAGTTCCTCCCTGGGTTTGGTTCTGGGCTCCCTTGGGTTCCTCAGCCTTGTCCTTTCGGAGGTCTTCTGCCTCTCGTATCTCCGTACGGGAGGTTCGTGAGGCTCTTGCTGCGTACCTCCTGCGAGACTTGGATTTTGCCTCCGTGATGGATCCGTCCATATTTTAGTTCAGCTCTTCTTTCCCGTGTTAGGTGCATTTGGAGATTCTGGAGTCTTCCTGGATGGTAGACTGCCCTTTCTTTTCGTTGGGGGTGTGGCAGGGGTTCTGTTATTCCTGCACGCTTGAGTGGTGTGAAACATCTACCATTCTGCAGGTTTACCTGGGGGGACAAGTTTGAGTACATTAATGCGTGCTTGTTCGCCCGTATGCTTTCTCGGAATGTTGGCCTTGTCCAGCTGCATGTGAAGGTTCCTACCCTTTCGGTGTCCTTGGTTGCTGAGGATTTGCATGCCAGTGGGCATTTAGCTTCAGTCTTGCGCTTCTTTTCCCTTCTTGAGCTGTCTTTGACCTGGCTTGAGGAGAATGTGGAGGCATTGAGTGCAAGGCCTTCATCTGGTATGCTGTCCATGACGGTTCGGGCATCAGCCGCACTTTTAAAGCTATTTGCGCATATCCTGAAGGAGGCGGTATCTCTGTTCTTTGCTTCTCGCCTCGTGTGCAGTCAGGCTGTGCTCGCTCTCAATTTGGAATCCACTTGGGCCCTGGCTCTTCGGTTTTTGTAGCCGTTTTGTCCATTGCTGTTTGCGTGATCTGCTGTCACGCAGTTTTTGCATGCGGCTTCGTCAAGTTGTCATCCTATGTCGGACTTGTTGGTTTTCCGGGATGGCTGCTCCATGTTTCTTAAATAAAAAAATAAAAATAAAAAAATAAAAAAATATGAAAAATTATGAAAACAGAATAAATCTCAAAAAGGTTCGTTCAGTGTTTGGCAGGTAGGCTGCTCCATGTTTCTTAAAAAAAAAAAATAACGAAAAAAAAAAGTTGAAACAATTTGAAAAACGGACAAATGCCATAAAGGTTCGTTCAGTGTTTGTCGGGTAGGCTGTTCCATTATTGAGACGTAAATGAAAAATATAAAACAAATGGAACACATTGTTTCAAATGTGTTCCATTTGTTTTATATTTTTCATTTACGTCTCAATAATGGAGCAGCCTACTCGACAATCACTGAACGAACCTTTATGGCATTTGTCCGTTTTTCAAATTGTTTCAACTGGTTTTTTATTTAAGAAACATGGAGCAGCCTACCTGCTGAACACCGAACGAACCTTTTTGACATTTGTTCTGTTTTTCAAAATTTTAATTTATTTATTTATTTATTTTTTTAAGAAACATGGAGCAGCCTACCTGCTGAACACCGAATGAACCTTTTGCTATAAGACAAATGAAAAAAAATATTGAACAAATTTGAAGAGAGAAAAATGTCATAAAGGTTTGTTTAGTGTATGTAAGGTAGGCTGCTCCATTATTTAAAACATTGAATATCATATTGATGTTTTTCGGTGATAGAACGGATTAATTTGATTTCCATTATTGTCAATAGGGACATTCGTTTTGTATGACGTCCGTTTCACATGACAATCATGATCATATTCATATACAGTGGCACCTCGACTTACAATTGCCCCTACTTACGATAATTTCGAGTTACGGTGTAAATTTGATAGAAAAATGCGACTCGACATCTGATGGTGTCGTTGACTTCCGATATTTGTTGGTACACGTTCAGATTGACCGAGCACGTGGATCCCGGTCATGCGATCCGACCTGCCTCAGTTTACTACAGCTGCCCGCTTAGTGACGATCGCGCCTATAAGAAATTCCGCGTTTGTGATGATTTTTTGCATTTTGAACATTAAAGTAATTATTATATATCACGCCATGAGTCCCAGGAAAGTCAGTGGTAAGGCTCAACATATGAAAACCCATGTAAGGATGACCATAGAGCAGAAACAAGAGTACAGAATGTCTCTTCCTCAACAATTAAGAAAATGTGTGCAGCATGGGAAGAATTGCAAACCTTTGCTGAAACAACTCACCCAAATCAAGCTGCAGTAGGCCGTTGCCTTAACCTATTCAATGACACTGTGATGCATCATTACAGACAAATGTTAAAACAAAGGGAAAAACAAATGTCTCTTGACAAATTTGTAGTGAGACAAACAAGCACTGAACCATAACCAGGTCCTAGTGGTATGCAAGCAAAACGTGCCAGGGAGTGCACACCAGAAAGGTCCTCACTGCATGATGTTATAATGGAAGGGGGACTCCCCTTCCAAACAGGAACAACTCTCCTCCTCCCCCCTCATCACCATCTTCCATACGCCATCAAGAGCCCTCCATAAAGGTAAGATCAACTTAGGTACTGTATTGTAGTTAGAAAAAAACATTGTATTCAGCATAAAATGTATTTGTATGTTAATATTTTGGAGGGTGGGGAATGGATTAATTCAATTCCCTTTATTTCTTATGTGAAAAATCGCTTCGACTTACGATATTTCGAGTTACGATCCGTCTCAGGGAACGGATTAGCATCGTAAGTCGAGGCCCCATTGTATATATGTGTGTATATATATATATATATATATATATATATATATATATATATATATATATATATATATATATATATATATATATATATATATATATATATATATATATATATATATATATATATATATATATATATATATATATATATATATATATATATATATATAGGTACTGTTCCGATCGGCTTGTTCCGATCGGCTCGGCTTTGTTCCAATCGGCTCGGAGACCCTCGGTTCGTGGGGAAAATGTGCATTGAAGTTCCTGAAGGAATTGGGGGACAAATTGATCAGCGCTACAAAAGACCAGAGAGCAAAAAGTTTCTTGTTCCAGCGCCTCAGTGTTGCGATTCAGAGGGGAAATGCCTGTTGCGTCTTGGGCACTAGTCCAACTTCAGAGGAATTCGAAGAAGTGTTTGACTTGCAACAATGATCGAACCCGTCTGTGACATTCATCAATGTTTCCCATTGTTGTGTTTTTCAAGAGATCCATAACCTTTAAGCACCTTTTTGCATTATTATTTTTGTATCAACCCATGTATATCTTGTAACCATCAAATGCATAATAAAGCACAAAAAATAAAAAAGGAAGGGGGTGGTAGGAGAAAAGCACACAGAAACTGTATTGGAGGGGATCTAAACATTCCCTCTAATGCGTTATGCGTGGTTTCCTCCGAGGCTATGGGTCCCCCTTCTTCCAGCTAGAGGTGGTACTCCCTTCCATATATATATATATATATATATATATATATATATATATATATATATATATATATATATATATATATATATATATATATATATATATATATATATATATATATATATATATATATATATATATATATATATATATATATATTAATTAGTATATTTTGGTAGCAGTCTCTCTTGTAAACATATGTTGTTAAATATGACCGAAAAAGTAAGATTAATAATTCTAACACGAATTTTCTCAACATTTCTTATATTTCTTTTTACTGTTGATAGTAATTGAAAAATCAATTCTCCAAAATTCATTTTTATTTCTAGTCTGACGCGACGCTTGAACGCGTTTCGTAATAACTTATTACATTTTCAAAGATTTTAGTTTACACACACACAAATGTAACCTGAAAACACTAAACTTTTGTTTATACTAACACTTTAGTTTTGCTTATGCTAACACTAAACAGCTTGTCTTATATACTCGCACTTGGGTGAGGTGATATGTTGCAACAGTTTTGGATGAGGTGAACAAACTTTTGACCAACACAAGACAGAACACGGAACATTGGGTATTAATTGGATAAATGCGAGGGAAGATTGGAAGTAACTGCAAAGGGACTATTGGCCCATACTTCCTCTTGATGTTTCTGTATTGGTATGGAGTCTTGAAGTGGGTAGAATATAGTTGTGCATTAATTGGCTGTTGATTGCTGGTGTTGATTTTTTTATGTGTAGTGCCTCGCAGATGTCAAGCCGCCTGCTATCTCTGTATCTATTGATGATTTCTGTGTTGTTTGTTAAGACTTCTCTGGTGATGGTCTGGTTGTGGGAAGAGATTATATGTTCCTTGATGGAGCCCTGTTGCTTGTGCATTGTTAATCGCCTAGAAAGAGATGTTGTTGTCTTGCCTATATACTGAATTCTTTGAGGCTTACAGTCCCCAAGTGGGCATTTGAAGGCATAGACGACATTGGTCTCTTTTAAAGTGTTCTGCTTTGTGTCTGGAGAGTTTCTCATGAGTAGATTGGCCGTTTACTTGGTTTTATAGTAGATCGTCAATTGTACCTTCTGATTTTTGTCTGTAGGGATAACGTTTCTATTAACAATATCTTTCAGGACCCTTTCCTCCATTTTATGAGCTGTGGAAAAGAAGTTTCTGTAAAATAGTCTAATAGGGGGTACAGGTGTTGTGTTAGTTGTCTCTTCAGAGGTTGCATGGCGTTTCACCTTCCTTCTTATGATGTCTTCAACGAAACCATTGGAGAAGCCGTTGTTGACTAGGACCTGCCTTATCTTACAGAGTTCTTCATCGACTTGCTTCCATCCTGAGCTGTGTCTGAGAGCATTAACGACACTCCTCTTGTACCTGTCTGGGCAGTCACTGTTGGCATTGAGGCACATTCCTATGTTTGTTTCCTTAGTGTAGACTGCAGTGTGTGGAAACATCCGCTCCTTTCCATGACTGTTACATCTAGAAAGGGCAGCTTCCCATCCTTCTCCATCTCGTAAGTGAAACGCAACACAGAATTCCGCTCAAATGCCTCCTTCAGCTCCTGCAGATGTCTGACATCAGGTACCTGTGTAAAAATGTCGTCAACATACCTGCAGTATATGGCCGGTTTCAAGTTCATGTCGACTAAGACCTTTTGTTCGATGGTACCCATGTAGAAGTTCGAAAACAGGACACCTAGGGGAGAACCCATCGCGACCCCATCTACTTGCTTATACATGTGCCCATCCGGGCTCAAGAAAGGTGCCTCTTTAGTACAAGCTTGGAGTAGTTTCCTTAGAATGTTTTCTGGTATGTCAAGAGGAGTACAGGCCGGATCACGATACACTCTGTCCGCTATCATCCCGATTGTTTCATCCACAGGTACGTTGGTAAACAGTGATTCTACGTCCAACGAGGCTCTTATCCCTGTGGCCCGTGTTCCCCGCAGTAAGTCAACAAATTCCTTTGGAGACTTCAGGCTGAAGGTGCAAGGGACATAAGGAGTCAGCAAGCCGTTAAGTCGCTTCACCAGTCTGTACGTGGGTGTGGGTATCTGACTGATGATTGGCCGAAGTGGGTTTCCAGGCTTATGTGTCTTGACATTTCCATACGCGTATCCAGGCTTATATTCCCCAATAATCTTTGGCAAGCGTGTCCAGCGAGTTCAACATCTGGTTTTTTGATGATGGCACCATAGCTGGTCCCCTTAGACTACCTCTTGGAAATCATCAGAAAAATAAGAGAGTAAGAAGTAAGCCTGGGTCTCTTCCTGAATCCTTCCAAGTGTGAAGTATTCTCCTCTAACCCAGACATCATAGCTAGAATAAAGACCGCCTTGCCTAGAGTCCATGTCATTAGGGTTGTGAACAGCACTCTCCTTGGAGCCCCCCTCGGGTCTAATGCCATTGATGAGATCCTTGATAAGAATATCACAGTCCTCAGGAGGATGGAAAACAGGATAGGTGACATCGATGCTCACGATGCTTTTTATCTCCTCACTAAATGCCTCTCACTTCCAAGGCTAACCTACTTTCTGAGGTGCGCCCCATCCTACGACAGCCCAAAGCTTGAAGAGTATGACCTATTACTCAAGACCATGCTAGAAAAAGTTGTCAACCTCTCCCTCAATGAATGCCAGTCGAAACAAGCCACTCTCCCTGTCAGGCTTGGCAGCTTGGGTGTCCACACTGCTACCCAAATTGCTGTCCCAGTCTTCCTGTCTTCCTCATCAGTATTGGATGACCTGGTTAAGGAAATTCTACCTGACAACCTGTGTGACTTAGCAGGGATACAGGACTCCCACTATACGGAATGTGACACAAAATGGGCTACCATGGCAGACCCAGCACTCAGACCAACCATGCTGAAAGCCAAGAAATAATCCAGCCGGGAGAGCCTCATTGTAAACAAAGAAGCCACAGCTTTGCTGGAGGAAGGGGTGATCAACCCCAGTGATCACGCACGCCTCAAAGCCGTGCAGGCTCCCCCACGCAGGAGACGTTCTTTTGGCAGTCCCTATGTCTGCGACAGGCACACGTCTTGATCCACAGCAGCTCTGTATCGCAGTCACTCTCTGCCTTGCTGCCCCTATCCACACTGTTCACATTTGTATTTGCGGCGAGGCAGATGCAGATGAATATGGATTGCATGGTCTGCACTGTGGAAAATAAGGCGGTTGGCACTCTAGACATGACGAAGTCAATGACATGATTAAGAGGAGCCTTGCCTCTGCCCAGTGCCCAGTGGAGAGAGAGCCCCGTAATCTACTGAACCATGACTGCTAGCTTTGCCCACCGACCAGACGGTATCACACTGCGCCCTTGGAAGGGTGGCAGACAGCTGGTGTGGGACTATACTTGCGTATCCATCCTGGCAACCACATACCTCAACCTCTCTGCCGGCCAAGCAGGAGCCACAGCGACACACAGAGAAAGATACAAGTCGACCAATTACAGGGAATTAGATCACCGGTACAACTTCGTTCCAATAGGATCTGAGACCCTAGGTCTATGGGGAGAGAGTGCAAGAAGATGTCTTAAGGATCTTGGTTCCAGGGTCATTGACACTACAAAAGACTCAAGAGCGGCAAGTTTTCTCTTCCAGCGCCTCAGTGTCGCGATCCAGAAGGGAAATGCCCGCTGCATCCTTGGTTCCTGCCCAGCGTCAGAGGAGTTCGAAGAAATCTAGTCTCTAGGAAACAAACTTCCCCTTATTTCCTCTTAATGTTCATTTTTTGTTAACAATCAGATATATAACTGTATAACCTTGTATAATAAAGTGAACAGCACTTTAATACACGCTATAATAAAGTGTACAACATAAAAAAAGGGGTGGTAGGAGAAGTGAACACTCATACGTACTCAGATTTAAATGACAAGTTTCTCTCTGAAATCTTTGTTTTCCCTACTTTGAGGCTGTGGGTCCCTACAATTGCACCAGAGGTGGTACCCCTTTTTTATATATATATATTATTATTAAAGATGTTTATGTTTACATGATCTACAGTTCTTATATTTTACTACATGCAAGTCCTTTCCTGACTTACCTCTTAAGCGTTACTAAGGTACCAGTGAGCTTCTTACAACGCCGAAGTGCACTATCCAATTTATCAGGCTCTTCTTTCAGGAACCTAAGAACAAAGAAAGATATTGTTTTATTGACAATGTTGGAACTTCAATGTATCATATCCAAACTAATGTCCAACTTTTGGATAATGCTTTTACACTGAGAAAATTGAGCTGTAACTTTATGTAAGTTCGTAAAACATGTTTTTACAGTAAGATTAAACTTGAATGTATGGATGAGGAAGTTTTTAAGATACTCCTAGTACCTATATTTGCTAAATCAGGTTAAATGTCATGCAATGAATTATTTTACAGTCATATACAAGAGTACATTATTGTTTTAACTACTCCTTTGCAGAAAAAGAAAACAAAAGTCAATATGATTATCCTCATTACCCCATTTCCTCCTTACATGGGGTAGTGAGGCATCAATGCAGAAGAAGAAAAAGGTAATGTCTGATAATGCTATAAAATAAATTAATAAACATTTTATTGATATACAGTACAGGGTAAAACATGTATTCAAGTTCACTGCAAACTCCTTGCCCATAATATTTAATCTTGACCATTACAAATGTTAGAATTATGAAATGTTTTATATTACAGGAGAATAGAAGAATATAGTAGTGAACAAAATAGAAATGTATTAAATTAAGCAATGTAAGTGCACCTATTTATCTGAAAGCTAACAACACTACTTACTTTTCATTACAAATGGCTTTTTCCATTTCAGCAGATATAAGACCTTTTAGACCATCTTGAAGTATTGGAAATTTTGCTTTCAGGTCAGCTACTGTTTTACTGTTGGGAGTAAACACAAAAAATTACATTACATTGAGAAAACAAATAATTTTACAATTTGTTACAAAATTTATATATATATATATATATATATATATATATATATATATATATATATATATATATATATATATATATATATATATATATATATATATATATATATATACATATATATATATATATATATATATATATATATATATATATATATATATATATATATATATATATATATATATATATATATATATATATACATATATATATATATATATATATATATATATATATATATATATATATATATATATATATATATATATATATATATATATATATATATATATATATCTCGATCTTTCGATCTCGATCTTTTCACTGTTGGTGGTATAAAATAAAAATGAATTTTGGAGAATTGATTTTTGAATTACCACCAACAGTGAAAAGAAACATACGTAAGATCGAGAAAATTCGTGTTAGAATTATTAATCTTACTTTTTCGGTCATATTTAATAATATATAAATATATATATATATATATATATATATATATATATATATATATATATATATATATATATATATATATATATATATATATATATATATACATACACACTGTACTACCTAAACAGGAGAATAGGCTGATCTTCCATAGTAACCTAGTATCCTCAGCAAACGTGTTTACATAGTTCTGAATTTCTTCAGGTACATCAGGTTCATCATTTATATAAATGATGAACATTACTGGTGCAAGAACTAAATACTGTTCCTCTGAAAGTGCACTTGTTAGCTTCTCAATTACTACCTCAAGAGGTAGGACAAGTACTTATCGTTAACACTCTTCAGTGAAAAGTACAGAATATAAACAATAATAATAATAATTAATAATAGATAGTTTTCTATTACCTTGATCTAGATAATATTAATGCCATATTTTCTACATCGGACATATTAACACGTAGTCGCCTATTTATGACATTGTTGCGTAGCTCCTCAACCTTCAACTCCAAGTCACTGCAAAGAAAATTATCTAAGACAGCATATACAAATTTTAACATTGCACAAATATTTAAAAATATATACATATTAATATGCAACAAGATGAGTTTGTGTTTACATACATGCTTAGATCATACTCTCCATCACACTGTTATTTATCCAAGAAAACAAGTCTTACATAGTACACCTACCAAAAGAATCACATATTATACCTGCCATAAGAAGAATATAAACATACCTACCATAAAAAGGCACATAATTACCATAATTCATTTTGTCAGGGGACTGGCAGCATGTGTATGCATATTTAAGTTATGCTAGTACTGTATCAGTGTACCCCCAAGGTTGTACTACTGACCCTTTCAAGGATGCAACTCCACAACAAGCTGACTAACTCCCAGGTACCTATTTACTACTAGGTGAACAGAAGCATTAGTTAAATGGAAACATGCCCAACCATTTGTGTCCCACCTGGGATCCAAACCCAGAATTCCCAATTGTGAATGGAGAATGAACCCAACTATACTACTGAGACCATAAGAGGCATGTAATACACCTACTATATGCGGCACATAATATGCCTGCCA
Organism: Procambarus clarkii; assembly: GCF_040958095.1. Taxonomy (NCBI): domain Eukaryota; kingdom Metazoa; phylum Arthropoda; class Malacostraca; order Decapoda; family Cambaridae; genus Procambarus; species Procambarus clarkii. The sequence goes on along the minus strand of NC_091160.1, from coordinate 35,854,267 downwards.
GACAAGGCATATAATATGCCTGCAATATGAGGCTCGTAAAAAATGTATATTTGTTTCAACTGACCTTAATCCTACTGTACTTACTCCAAAATCAAATATATTCTGCATCTTATCTTAAGCATCAACACCACGAAATGCAAACTAAAGTTTGAACATGAAAGTAAAATGGTACCAGAATGAAAAAATCCAGAGGACATTGCCATACTTTAATATGCAAAAATACTGCCCTGTTGTCACCAACGGGAAAAGGTAATATGCCACAAATGTACTTAAATAAAGCAAAAGCACAAACTGTTTTTTTTCAAGGCTTAGTGAAAATATATACAAGTTAATAACTTGGTCTTCCTCTTTCATAATCAATAAAATCATGTTGAACATAGTGGTGTAAAGAATTAAATTATTTTGTGCGCTTTGGCACTAACTGAGTTGTAACTTAAAGCTGATCTTATATTTATGCTCGTTTATTCAAAAGTATATTTATCGATTCCAAGAACTTTCCATATTTTTCCATTTTTTCTCCATCTGCTTCCACTTGTTGCACTACTGTTCTTGCACACAGTATTATTTTATTTGTTTTTAATAAAGCAAATATTCACAAATTTGTGAAAATTTAGGATAAATAAAGTTATAATTTAAAACAAAAACAGTGTCAACAAAAATGGCCACTACTATAGGGCAGCTACACAAGATTGAAATTTCAAGGGTTTCAGTCTGGACAAAATAATGAAAGATAGTTTTCTTGACAGGTTAGTGATGATTGAGAATTTGATAAAAGCAAATTTTTAAAATTATAACAAAAAAATGAGGACCTAAAAAGTGAAATAAATACTTTAAGGAAAAGTATTTTGCAGTAGGATAAGGAAATTTCCAGCTTGATTGACAAGGTAAGGGAACAAAAATGACAAATCATGGGACTAGGGAAAGAATATGACTCATGGGAAATAAAAGAGAACTAATTTGAAGAAGTTAATAGGAAAATAGATTAAGTTTGGAGCAGATGTCAGTGCCTGTGTACTAGCCAACTAAAACAGAGAGTTAGGCAAGCATATGACAAGTGACACCTGGTAAACAACTGGAGTAGGTTACTGAGGTATTGAAAAAGTGTAAAGAGGAAGTGATAGAAACATTTGCACAAGTTGTAAAAGAGAAAGAAACAATCAAAGATGAATGTTTGCAAGTCAAAAATAAAAATGAGCAGCAAGAAACAGACATTAGGCAAGCAATAAAAAAAACCAGCGTTGAATGTAATGAAAAGCCATTTTCTGGGTGAGCCCCGGAGGCTCCCTGGAGCTTATTGGGCTAATGTATGTTATGTTAGACCGGGACATTAGCTATGGAGTTCAGACCTACTAGGGACCAGCGCCAGAACCTGGCCCCTTCAGAGAGGTTTCAGGGAGCAATGGCCCTGGAAAACCCCATTGTGGTTGGGGGTTTTCCTTATCTGCCATCGACTGGGGTTAGGCACCCAGAAAGGTAGGCATAACAAAACATACCCCACATGGTAAGAAACTAAAACTAAAACCGAACAGAGAGGTAGAAACTACAGGGCCTAGCAGAGAGCCACTAAACAATACCAGTGGAACTATAGCCACACTAGACAAACCCCTACCAGGCAAATGAAAAAAGAAAAGAGAAACCCCGCAAAAGTACACCGTCCCCAGAGGCAACAGGAACCGATCGCCGCATAGGTAGCAGGTCGCCCAACATCTTGATGCCCTAACCAGCACGATACAAGTCCCTACCCAAGATAAAACAAGGGCCCCAAGCCCCAGCTGGCCCCAAGGGCGAGGCATATGCCAAGCAGCAAGAACCCCTATGGGAACGGGTCCCAAATGCCCCAGGGAAGATAACCCCGACACGCAGGGGGCAGTACTCAAAGGGCGCTTAGGAAAGGAAGCCCCTAAGCGCATGCAGCCCCGGCACTGATGAGGAACATTTGGCCACCATACAACACAAAAATATGGCAGTGAGCACCACGGAGGCAAACACCGCCTAGGAAACTGAGGCCAGAGAAGCGTCTGTCCCATTTGACATTAGCTTACGAACAGGAGTGCTATGCAGCCAGCAGGGTGAGGTCCAGGGGCCCCTCCCCCTCTCAGGACGGGGAGGGCTGCGCGGACTTGCGGCGCGGTAGTACAAACGTATGCTTGTTTACTTGTTTCCTTGGGATTAAAGGGAGTTCTACCTCTCCGTTCGGTTTTTGTTGTTAGTTTCTTGCCATATGGGGTTTGTTTTGTTATGCCTACCTTTCTGGGTGCCTAACCCCGGTCAATGGCAGATAAGGAAAAACCCCAACCACGGGGGGGAGGGGGGGTCCAGGGCCATTGCCCCCTGAAACCTCTCTGAAGGGGCCAGGTTCTGGCTCATGGTCCCTGATAGGTCTGAACTGCATAGCTAATGTCCCGGTCTAATATAACATACAGTAGCCCGATAAGCTCCAGGGAGCCGTAGGGGCTCCCCTCAGAAAACTAAACAAACAATTTCAAAGTGTGTTTATGCAAAATGAAGTTTGGAGAGAACCAGACACAATATGAATTTCAGAAAATAACAGAGTACATAGACGTGTCTTGAAATGACGTGGGAAAAAAAATTCTCACGGAGCTATGTAGAAACAAGGCAGTCGACCCAGATGGAGTTTTACCTTGGGTTTTAAGAGAATGTGCACCTGAGCTGAGCACCCCACTTCAATTTATTTTTCAGTCATCTTTGTGTACAGAAGTCTTGGCAGATATATGAAAAAAGGCAAATATAGTTCCAATCTACACAGATGGTAGTAGGGAAGACTCTCTTAATTACATACCTGTATAACTGGCAAGCATGGTAGTCAAAATACTAGAACAAATAATTAAAACGAAATGTGCAGATTATCTGGAAGAAAATGACATAATAACAGACAGTATGGCTTTCGATCAGAAATATCCTGCGTAATAAATCTACTTAGTTTCAAAGACAGAGCCATAGAGATTTTACAGGAAAGAGATGATTGGGTAGACTTCATCTGTTTGGACCTAAAAAAAAAGGCTGATAATGAGTCACAATCATGTGGCTGAAGATATGATGACCAAACCCAATATCAGAAAATGAAGAAATGACAATGTTTTGGTTTGTCCTGGACCATTATCAAGTCATGTGTGAGCCACAAAAAAGCCACTAAAAAAAAAAAGCTTTTGACAGAGTCCCACATAAGAGGTTGTTCTGCAAACTGGAACATACTGGAGGGGTGACAGGGTTATCTTGCCTTCGTCCCATTTCCATGGAGTGGAGCATAAATAGAGCATCCTTCCGCTGGCTCTGCAAGATGTTTGGTCGCCCTGAGTTGGTTGATGTGGAACTGGTGCCTGCCCTCCTGTGTGACTCCATTCCCTAATTGCAAGGCTCTCACTGTGGATATATTTCTGCTGGACTGGTTGTGGTGAGGGGTGCATTTAACTTTTTCTGTGGGTTCAATTGTTGCTCCAGGTTTTGTTCTGTCTTAAGTTGTTCTTGGGGGAGGATGGTCCTTCTGGCTCCTTGGTAGCAATCACAACCTTGGTATCCAGTGATTCTTGCTCGTTAACTGAACCTGGGTGTTTTCCCACAGCTGTGCCTATTTCACTAAATCAGCTCAACAATATATTTGGCAGGATCAACCTTCTCTGCTCTTTACGTCTGGAATGTTTTATGCATGTCTATCACTGCTATCTGTCTCTTTGTTGTATTTTTTTAGTTTCAGTCAGGGTCATTCTGTCCTATATGTCTTGGTAGTTTCTATATTGGCACCTCATGCCTAATACTGTCACTTCTTAATGCTCGGCAATGGTGGATCAACTGTTGTTTGCATTTGGCATCAATATCTCCTTGGTGCTGTTTCACAAGTTCTTTCTTGTGATTTTTCCCCTAAAGCCAGCTCTTCCTCACTCCTGAACCATCCTGGACTCTTGACAAGGTTTTGGTCTCTCTTTTTCCCTTTGGCTCATAATATCTTTCTCAGGCTGTGTTTTGTTGGCTTCTTCTTTTCTGGCGAAGAATGAGCCAACTGGCTTCTGGAGGGGTCCTTTGGTAATTGATGCTTGGTTGGTTCAGCCAGAGGTGCATCAATTATTGTGTCCAGAGGGGATTTTTTGCGGCTACCAGTGGGCTACCAGTTCTGTCTCCATAAATGCCTTGCTGGTTGATCCTGTTTCCTTGGTCCCCTGTTCCAGGGCTTGTATTTCCAAAGTTGTTCACAGTTTTAGTAAATCTAATCAGCTTGCACTCTACCTTCCGGCCTTTGACATTTGTAAATACTGTATGTGGCTTTAGCTACTGTAATCTCCAACACAGTCTGGGTTGCTATTCAGGTTCCGGGGTTTTGGCATTCTAACAGGGTTCTGGCGGCCCGGTATTTAGTTAATCTTCCTAGTCCTAGTAGGTCATATGTTGTTTTGGGCCTTTTCTCCTGTCTTGGGTTCTCTTCTTCATCCTAGTGCCTGGCACCTCTCCTCCCTGTTAAATTCCATTTTTGTTCTCTGTGGTTACAGTAGTTAGCTTCACGGATCCACCAGGGGAGGGCTTCCCCAGAAACCCAGCACTGTATGTAATGAAATATCTCTTTCTGGTGGGGTTCTGGTGGCTCCTGAATTTAGTTAATTTAAACCCTTTCTTCCAAGTTCACTGGTTAATCGATGTGTTGTTAATCAGCTCCAGAACTGACTTGGGGACCCTGGTTGTAGGCAGAAGCCAGGCCACTTGGTACTGTAGTGGCAATCATTACTAGCGAGTTTCGAGCAAGTTTGAGTGAATCTTTTGTTCTGTGTAAATCCTTGGTGGAGTTCTTTGGCAGTTTTGAGGCTTTATTTTCTGTGAACCCTCCAGTTTTCTGTAAAGTTTTGTTGGCTTTCTGGATGCTTTCTTGGTGGGGTGGCCAATTGTCACTTGCTCCTTGCGCCTCTGTAAGGAAGGGCCAGGTTCTGGCTCTGGTTTCTGTTAGGTCAAACGGAATTTCCACGACTGATATGACCAATTAGCATGGTGCAATCCCAGCAAGATAGCTTCAGGGGAGCTACTGAAGCTCTACCAGAAAGAGGCATTTCATTACATTCATCACTGGGTTTCTTGCCATTTCTATTCAGACCACTTAGTTTAATAGATAAACAAAAATAATTTCAACTGGGTTTCTGTGTTAGTCATATTCAACTATGAAGACATCTCTCTTAGTCTGATAACTTTTTATTGAATTACCTATTCTCAGGTGTAATATATTATGCTACCTATTACGAACCTTACCTCCTGTGGAGAGGTATAAAGGGGGACAATCTTTATAATAAATTATCTGTTAATACAGAGATGTGTGGGGGTATTGCTTGTTTGTCTCACTACAAATTTGTCAAGAGACATTTGTTTTTCCATTCTTTTTAACATTAGTCGGTAATGATGCATCACAGTGTCATTGAATAGGTTAAGGCAACGACCTACTGCAGCTTGATTTGGGTGAGTCGTTTCAGCAAAGGTTTGCAATTCTTCCCATATTGCACACATTTTCTTAATTTTTGAGGAAGAAACATTCTCTACTGGCACATCCTCCCCTGAAGAAATTTCCTCAGCTGTCAAATCGCCACTCGCATTACCACACAACACAAGAGTAAACCGATCTCTCATAGGCTTGTGTCCAGGCAATGACTTCTCCTCCTTGGTAATGTATGTTTTCTTTGGCAATCTTTTCCAGACTAGCCCTGTCTCGTCACAATTAAACACTTGTTGTGGTAGGTATGCCTCACTCTGCACAAAATATTTAAATTCGCCAATGAATCTTTCAGCCGCTGGTTTGTCTGCGCTGGAAGCCTCCCATGCCTCACAACACTATGAATTCCACTTCTTTTTCTAAATTTCTCAAACCATCCCCTGCTCGCCTTAAACTCTTTCACTTCTGCATCACTCGTTCCAGGGGTTTTCTTTAAAAGGTCTTCATGCAATTTTCATGCCTTTTCACAAATGATGGCCTCCGAAATGCTATCACCCGCTAACTCCTTGTTGTGTATCCAAATTAATAATAACTGTTCAACATCCTCAAGTGTTTGTGTTCTATGTTTCGTGATTATTGATACACCTTTTACCACTATAGCACTCATAATGTCCTTTTTCTTAGCCAGTATGGTGGATATCATTGATCGAGATTTGTTGTACTGCCTAGCCAGTTCACCTACCCGCACACCATCTTCATATTTACGAATGATCTCTTGTTTCTGCTCTATACTCATTCTTACATGGGATCTCATATGTTGAGCCTTACCACTGACTTTCCTGGGACTCATGGCGCGATATATAAAATAATTACTTTAATGTTCAAAATGCAAAAGATCACCACAAAAGCTGAATTTCTTATAGGCGTGATCGTCACTAAGCAGGCAGCTGTAGTAAACTGAGGCAGGTCGGCCGCATAACCGGGAACCACGCGCTCAGTCGACCCGAACGTGTACCAACAAATATCGGATGTCGAGTCGCATTTTTCAATGAAATTTATATCGTAACTCGAAAATATCGTAAGTAGGGGCAATCGTATGTCGAGGTGCCACTGTATGTATGTATGTATGTATGTATGTATGTATGTATGTATGTATATATATATATATATATATATATATATATATATATATATATATATATATATATATATATATATATATATATATATATATATATATATGTAGTGTAGATCTCTCTCTCTCTATATATATATATATATATATATATATATATATATATATATATATATATATATATATATATATATATATATATGTAGATATATATATATATATGTAGATATATATATATATATATATATATGTAGATATATATATATATGTAGATATATATATATATATATATATATATATATATATATATATATATATATATATATATATATATATATATATATATATACGGGGGTACCTTGGTTTAAGAGTTTAATCTGTTCCTGGAGACAGCTCGTAATCCAAAAACTCGTAAACCGAAGCTAATTTCCCCATAAAAATAATGGGAAATGAATTAATCCGTTCCTAACTACCCTAAAACCTCACTTCAAACTAAATTTCCTACCTAATTCATCGAAATCTACACTACAAAAGTGTGTTCAAGTTATTACTTACCCTTGCTGATGACTGCTGTTGGCATATGGAAGATGGTGAGGAGGGGGAGGAGGAGAGGTGTTACTGTTTGGAAGGGGGGGTCCCCTTCCATTATAACATCAGGCAGTGAGGACCTCTCTGGAGTGCATTCTCTGGCACATTTTGCCTGCATACCACTAGGACGTGCTTGTGGCTCACTGCTTGCTTGTCTTACTAAGAAAGTGTCTAAAGACATTTGTTTTCCCTACATTTTAACACTTGTCTGTAGTAAGAGATCACACTGTCATTTAAAAGGTCAATGCAACGGCCTGCTACAGCTTTATCTGGGCGAGTTTTTTCAACAAAACTTTGCAGTTCTTCCCATACTTCACACATTTTCTTAATGAGGAAGGGGCATCATCTACTGCCTCTACTCACAACTATTTTCTTAGGTTGAATCTTACCACTGGATTTTTTGGGACCCATTGCAAAATATATAATAACAACTTTTATGCTCAAATGGTCAAATATCCAACAAAACACTGTAAATCCTGATGAAGAATTCAGGCGGGATAGTCACTGGGCACGAGGCACTGGTAAACTGAGGGGCGATCGCCGTGTAACCACGCACTAGGTCGGCCTGTATACGCATCAGCACCCTCGTATTTCGAGGCAACGCTCGTATTCCGATGTAAATTATCCGAGCAAATCCTGCTCGTAATCCGAAAAACTCGTAAACAAGGACGCTCGTAATCCGAGGTACCACTGTATATATACATACCTGAGGGCTACTAATACTATATGAATTTACCATATTTATATGAATTTACATAAATTTCATATATGAACTATATGAATTTACAGAATGAATTATGTAAATTCATATATATATATATATATATATACAGTATGAATTTACCTGAGGACTATTAATACTAGTGGCCTCGATGAGGACTGGAAGCTGGTAGCTTGTCAAAGGTCCCCCAATTTGCCCTGATGGTCTTTTCGAGCTGTATTTTAAAACCCAGCAGAGTTCTGGCGTTCACTGCTTCGCCGAGGAGGCGGTTCCACGGGATTACAACCCTATGGGTGAAAAAGCACCTCCTGTTTTCTGGAGATGTGTCACATGCTAACAGGTGTGGTGGGTATGTGTACTGATACAGTGTTGGACTAGATCTACAGGGTGACCGGAGCCCCGGGATGGATGATATGATACAGTGTTTTAACAATCAGAAGGACCTGAAGTTGTAAGGAGTGAATTATGCCATGTAATAAATCATGTATGTTTGTTTTATAAATAAAACTTTTTTTCATGTCGCTACTCAGCTGTTTCCCTACTCCTTGAATTTCCTTTGGTTCAATTGAAAGCTTCATTTCTCTAGATAGTACAGTAAAAGAATATTCAAACCAGAGTTGTAGCCTAGGAACATGGCCACCATGGAATTACATAATGCCAGGCCGTGCCTCAATTAATATAAGTAGTTTATAACAAGCTGTGGCAGTTGTAGATAATTAAATGTGGAGAGCTGAGTAGTGGAGAAAGGGCCTTGACACCAATAATAAGCATCCGTGACACTACCTACCAGAGATCCTTATCCAGTTTGGTCATATCTTGCCTGTATGAGGCCTCCTCACGCTGTATCCTGACCCTCTCCGCGTCCGCTGACCCCTGCAGTAAACACGCCTCGTTGGACTGTAGCAGCGTCCTGAGGAGTAATGATTGTTTATAGTTATTATATTTAAGTTAATTCATTTTTCTCCCCCTGATAATTTTCTATGTAATTTTTGTCCCTACATAGGACAATAATTAGCCAATTTTGGGTCACATTGCATATGACTGGATTACATTTAATTGCTGTTAAAAAGAGTTGCAAGACGCCTTGAATCGCTCAGGGTGGTTTGCCACTTCATAGTAATAACTACTGTGGTCAGTGGGAGGAGACAGCGTGGGAGAATGGGGTGCCATTCATGACTGTTCTATGCCTTGTCTACTACAGTGCATCTACTCTCATATAAACTTTCTTTACCTTGCACTTGATGATTCCTGAGCTTAATGTCTCCAGATTGTACAGTGTGTATAAAAGTTTAAAAGTGCAGATATTGCATTTAGCTTATAAAAAAATAATGGCCATAAACATGCTTGGTGTAGAATTATTACATTCATTTTAGTGAAAGCAACAGGAAAAACTCATATACCATATAAGCATAATAAAAGAAACTCTCCTAATCATGCCGGCAATTGGAGCAGTGAAAGTTTAAAATTTAGGACATTTTAATCACAAATGCTGTTTCATTTATAGTGCCTAATCTATTTATACATTTCATTAAAATTGAATGATACATTAAGGTAAAAACAATGACTATTCTTTTGCATATTATTGCAAATTTGATCTTCTTTTCATAAACCTAAAGATGAAAAAGAATTTTTGAAACATTGTCAAGTTGAATTTATTTATCCTAAAGTTGGTCTTGCTGTTAATTATAATACTGTACTATGCATTACACAAACAATATATATATATATATTTGACTTACAATTCTAATTGGAAAGCATAATTTCATAACGATAAAAATATAGCATTACTGTATATACCTATATACAGTATCTAATCTAATGTGTGTATATGTATGTATGTATGTATGTCAAGTATGTATATGAATATATATATGCCCGAATATATATGCTGCCCAAAACGTTTTGTGTAATAGTGGCTTTAGACATTGTATGTACTAGCTCTATCTATAAATCTATAAATTTTTGTAAAATCTCTTGTATGTACCTTACCTGAATAAACATTTATTTATTTATTATTTATAATATATATATATATATATATATATATATATATATATATATATATATATATATATATATATATATATATATATATATATATATATATATATATATATATATATAACAGTATAAAATAGAGCAGAAAAACATAGCACTATGATAAAAAATAAAGCATTCCTTACGTTATCTTGGTGACAGTGTCCCGAAGAATTTCTTTCATAGTCAACGCATTAGCCTGTGATGTCTTTCTGAGATTTCTAACATCAGTTCTAAGCTCCTTAGCCTTCTTCTGTAGCACCCGAAGTTGGTTATAAACTTCGGGGGAGAGGCGTAAGTCTGTAAATATTGGAGAAGTAAATTTGTGAAAACATAACTGAGTGAGAACTTTATGCTTTAGCACACTATACATGTTAGTGGCTTTGGAAGATTGTACCACTCAATCACCAATGTATGTTCGTTCACATCCCCCCAATGTACCTTCTTGTATATACATAAATAAAATGGATCCTTAAACAAATTTTCAGTACAGTACTGGTACCTGTTACTATACATTGGTATAGTTACGATATTTTTATGTAATATCAAACAACCTTATCATTGTGTTCATTGTTGTCTTCTTTTATGTGCTAGCCATATGCTGCATTGTGACTACCAATTTTTGTCAACTACCATTCAAGCTGTCATTGCAATCAATCTTATATTGTTTCTGCTGTATTGTGCCTACCAATTTGTTGTCAACTACCATTTTAAGCTGTCATTGCAATCAATCATAGCTACCTATGTGCTTTAATATACTGTACCTATAATTTTCTCTCATCTTTTTTTTTTTTTTTCATTCCATGTAATCTGTTATCATTTTTTTGTCTATAAATTTTGCAAGTATTTACCTCCTTAAAATTTTCTTAGATTAAGGACCTGCCCGAAACGCTGCGCGTGCTAGTGGCTTTACAAGACTGTAATTACCATAATTGTATCCTCACATTCCTTATGTACATTCTTGTATATGCATAAATAAATAAATAAATAAATAAATAAATTGGGTATTCAACCACAGTAAAACATTTTCAATGCCTTTCGTACACTTGATAAAAAAAATACTGACAACAAAATAACTACAAATGGTTTTCAGGCATTAACAAAAACTTTCAGGAAATATTTAATCAAATACAGTATAAATTATTTTCAGATATATAATATTTAAAGAACTACTGTTACATCTTCCTCTTAGTAAAGATACATACAGTTTTCAGACTTGCGTATGTTACAGTGTGTTACCATATTTAGAGCAATGTGTTGCCACATGTTGAACATAACTAAACAGTGCATTACCACATGTTGAACATAACTAAACAGTGTGTTGCCACATGTTGAACATAACTAAACAGTGTGTTGCCACATGTTGAACATAACTAAACAGTGTGTTGCCACATGTTGAACATAACTAAACAGTGTGTTGCCACATGTTGAACATAACTAAACAGTGTGTTGCCACATGTTGAGCATAACTAAACAGTGTTGCCACATGTTGAGCATAACTAAAAAGTGTGTTGCCACATGTTGAGCATAACTAAACAGTGTGTTGCCACATGTTGAGCATAACTAACAGTATGTTGCCACATGTTGAGCTTAACTAAACAGTGTTGCTGTATGTTGAGCATAACTAAACAATGTGGTTCCATGTTGAGCATAACTAACAGTATGTTGCCACATGTTGAGCTTAACTAAACAGTGTTGCCACATGTTCAGCATAACTAACAGTATGTTGCCACATGTTGAGCTTAACTAAACAGTGTTGCTATATGTTGAGCATAACTAAACAATGTGGTTCCATGTTGAGCATAACTAAACAGTGTGTTGCCACATGTTGAGCATAAGTAAACAGTATTCTGCCACATGTTGAGCATAAGTAAACAGTATTCTGCCACATGTTGAGCATAACTAAACAATTTGTTGTTGCATGATGAGCCAACCTGTTCTCTTACAAATACAGAGGAGCCTCGATTAACAAATTTAATCCATTCCAGCACTGAGCTCATCATGTGAAATGCTCGTCTTGCGAAACGAATTTCCCCATTTAAAATAATGGAAATAAAATTATTACGTTCCACCCCCAAAAAACATAAATATGAAATTTTATAATGTAATTATAATACATGTAATTATTATAAATGTTTTGTTTTACTGTTTTCAATTGTCCTTTACCTTATGAAGAGTCGTTGCTGGCTTGAGGGAGACGATGGGGAGGTGGGGAGGAGGAGAATGGTTACAGTGTGGGAAGGAGAATCCATCTCTGAGTTGGGCAATTTTTGTTATTCAAATCTATAGTAATTGTGTCTTTCTTCCTCTTGACAACACTATCTTTAGGAAGCAGCTTCTTTGGCAACATCGTGGGTTACAAACTGTAGTCACAAAACCACAAAAACACAAATAAATGCAGAGGGATGCTTGTCCTGTGCGATAAAACAATAATAATAATGTCGTCGGAGGCGTCCAAGAATTTGCGAGAAACAGCAGGAATGCTAGGAAGCACCCCGTAATTTTCTCATTAATCGAACAGAAGCACTTCAATCGAGACAAATTTTTTGCAAGTCGCTCGTTCATTACCTGAAATGCTCGTAGATGGGGCTGCTCACCACACGAGGTTCCTCTGTAATGTTGCTTTTTGCTCCTATGCACTACGGCCAAAAATTGTTCTGTAATTTTCTTCAAGCAGTAGCTTTTGTTGTGCTTATACTTTCTAGTAGGGGTCATTTCTTGGTACAGTATGAGGTTATCTCTGATCCCCATGCCTTGCAGAGAGTTAAATTCTGGTCATGGTTCCCAGTAGGCAAGGGTAGTCTTTGAGGCCTGGTTCATCTCTCTAAGGTTTGGCCAGACCAGCACTTTAATTATTAAATGAGTCCACCCAAAACAAATGTTACGATCTCTCTCACTCTTTTCCACAATCACTTTTCAAAGTTTTGTTCCCTATAGCCCGTATCATCCTATACTGTACAAATTTCAAGCTTGTTTATATTGCTGGCACATTTGTTAAGTTTATGAATTCCTTTAATGTTTCCTTGCATCTACGTTTCCTCCATGGCTTTCCAGTATGCCCTGTAATATTTATGTAATATGTAGTATGTACCTTTTTTAATTGTCTCTCATTACTGTAGAACATACTCATAAACACCCTTCGTACATATCTAAAAATTTTGCATAAATTTTATTGAGAATAATTTCCTGCAGCTTATAGTCCCCACTCAATATCTCTGAAGTGCTCCTAAGTGCCACATACTTTCCTTTCTCGTGATCCAATTTTAAAGTTTCCACTCTGCACTCCACAATATCATACTTGATAACACACTTAACTCCCTTGGCAAATCTGGGAAAATAACGAGTCTAGTTCCCACTTTCACAAGATGCTTCAGCCTCACTACAGAGCAAACAACCAGATTCTGGCTGTACTTGAGTCTCCAGATTTTGCCCCGCATTTGAGCTCCATGCTCTCGCCCCACATCCAAGCTTTCTATCACCGCCTCACTCAAGCTTTCTACTCCAGGTTTTGTCTTGACAATCATGACACGCCATTACATTTCCAACAACCAATTGCAGTTATTAAGACTATATTAAATTAGCATAAAAAACTGCTAAAGTCTTTGAGTCTTGTCACCCAACTCATATACATAAACAATTAGAGTCAATGATGAATCAATGTTGATAACAGATTCTATGTTGATTAAAGGTTATTACTTGAACATGCTTTGCCAACTAGGGTACTTTATCATTATTGTAATCATGCTCTTGACAACAGGTGTCAATATTGTATCACATATTGTATCACAAATATTTATTTTTCCTTCCTTGTGAGTACTAAGTCTAGTATTGATGGGGAATTACCACCTCTTAATCTAGTTGCCTTTCTAAAATTCTGGTGCATAAATGCTCCCGGAATCAAATATTATTATTATTCCCCCCAAAAATCACAGTTTATTATTTTATTTATTTTATTTATTTATATATATACAAGAGTTCTTACATTCTTGTACAGCCACTAGCACACATAGCTTTTTGGGGAAGTCCTTATTCCTAATTTTCCTCGGAATACGACCCACTAAATCCTTTAACAACCAGGTACCCATTTTACTGTTTGGTAAACAGAGGCTACAGTTAAGGATTGGTGCCCAGTAAATTCTCCTTGGCCAGGATACGAACCCAGGCCAAAGCGCTCGCGAAACGCCAGACGAGTGTCTTACCACTATGCCACGGGGACTGCAAAGGAATTCCTGACTCGAACCCATGTTAGGGCAGGTGTCTGGGATTCACCAGACTGTGGGTTCCAGTGACTACATCGCCTCAAAATGATTTTCAATATTATTATTATTTAATACAGTATGTATATAAAACTTACACAGGATATGAATTTTGTAAAGCCACTAATCATGTGTTGTGTTTCAAGCAAACCTTAAGATTACATGTAATGCAAATGTTTTAATTAGTACATTTATAGGATGATAAGTACAACTATGAGATGTTATATTTATATAAATGTAATTTTTTTCTATGAAATTTAGTAAATGATGCATAGTTTTCTAAAGTGATTCTGTACTTAATGCTAAATGGGACAGATTACTGTAATGTGTTAAATTACATAGCTTTAGTGGTAAATATTACAACAATAAATTTACAGTTTTTAAGAGGCTTGAATCACATTCATTCTTATGGGTAACATTCAAACACTTCCAATTTTTATAAAACTTTATTTACAAAATGTAGCCTATAAGATGAACCTCCAGCCCAAGTGTCAGCATTGTAACCCAAAAGGAAATGGATAAAAGGCAATATTTTAAAAAATTCAATTATACAATCTCTTAATTGATATTTAAAATATTGTATTTTACTAGATGAATAAAGTCCAAAGTAATATTCTGGAAGAGGATATTACATAAAACCATTTAGTTGCTGAACAATATAGTTAAACGAGACCCATCATTTTGCACAAAAACTACACTTTTAAAAATCCGTAACTCAACATATAATTTTTAAAATTAAAATTTCTTCTTTTCAAATTGCAGATCTACATATGAAGAACATATGTAAAATTAATAAAAATAAGTTCATAAATAACAAAGGTTAGAGTTTTTAAAGATGTACAATCGTTTTAGTTGAATAGTGAAAGTAAAATGAAATCAATGAATTGAGCACCAGTAGATGAGGTAGATATTGCTAAATTTTCTTCCACTTTCACAAATATTGGTTAGGCTGCATCCTGAAATGTGGTTTAATTTCAAGAAAATCACACGTCAAACAACGGAAAAATAATTTTCAGAAACTTCCCCCTCCACCAAAAAAACACGCAAGTACAGGTGGATTGCTATTTGCATGAAATTAAGTGCAAATACATTATTAATACATGTCACAATGTTTATTTGTTATATGACAAATTACAATAATAGAAATTCTCATTATAATGTCTGGAGAGTGTTGTACAGGTGAAGATATTAGTGATGTTGCTAAGGCAACATCACTAATATTTCATAATGTTCCCGCTATGCCTTAGACATCCCTGATGTCTTGTGATGATCCTGCTACACCCTGGACAAGTGCTGAGTTAGCAGCATCACTAGGTGTGGTATATCACTGACAGAGAATACCAAGCACAGACCTGCTCTATCCAACAATCTCCGAGTCACTCAGAGATATCCCTCCACATGTGAGCCTTGGACGTATTGAGAGTTGCCAAACAAGTATAAATGTATTATATAATAATTTAATACATACAGAACTAAAAAATAAATATTTATATAACACAAAATGTGTTTAGATTGTGCGGACCTCATGGGTTGCCTGGGGTGGCCAGCCATGCAGTCAGCCCAATAGTTATAGTAAAAAGGGCATAACGTACTGCATAAACGTCAAAAAGAAATAGGGTTTGCACCAAGGTGTTGCCACATGTCACTAAGTGGCTCCCAGAACTGAAGGACAAGAGCTACGAGGAGAGGTTAGAGGCATTAAGTATGCCAAAACTAGAAGATAGAAGTAAAAGTGGCAATATGATCACTATGTACAAAATACTAACGGGAATCGATAAAATTGATAGGGAAGAATTCCTGAGACCTAGAACTTCAAGAACAAGAGATCATAGATTTAAACTAACTAAACAAAGCTGCCGAGGAACTATAAGAAAATTCACTTTCACAAACAGAGTGGTAGACGGTTGGAACAAGCTAGGTGAGAAGGTGGTGGAGGCCAAAATTGTCAGTAATTTCGAAGAATTATATAACAAAGAGTACTGGGAAGAAGGGACCCCACGAGCGTAGCTCTCATCCTGTAACCACACTGAGGTAATGATACATGACACTTAATGTAATTGTCATGGTAATTACACATGACAAGTGTAATAGTCAAATTTGGGAAAAAATAATTAAAACTAAATGGGTAAAATACCTGAAGAAAAAATTATATAATAACAGACAGATTTTGGTTTTCGATCTGAATGATCCTTTATAACGAATTACTCAGTTCCATGAAAGAGCCACAGAGATTTTACATGAAAGAGATGGCTGGGTTGACTGCATCTATCTGAACCTAAACAAGGCTTTTGACAGAGTTTCTCCGAACCCAGGCCGAACAGGGTCTCCGCATCATCAGCATTGGTACTCTAACCACTGTACCATCGATCTTCCCCTAGCCTTAATAATTGAATTAGATTCTGGTTCACTAAATGAGGACGATTTTCTCTGATTCCCATCTTCCCCTTGCCTCAAAGTGAACCAGATTCTGGTTCTGTTTTCCAGTCGGTCGCTCAAGTCAAGGTGTCTAGTAGCATATGGAAGTCTCGGTGGTATAAGTCCTTACAGTACTGGAGACCTACTGAGCAAACCAACCCAGAAATGTCCTAAATATTAAAAAAAAAAAAAAGGACAAAGTGTACTGTACTATTTTTATTTGAAGAAAATTATTTATTATTATTTGTATTTTCTATGCAGCAAACACTGCAATATTTCAGTATATAAGAAACTTCATAATTACTCTTAAATTTATTCACATTAAATAAGTCAATAAGAATACGTACTGCTCTCTAAATTATAGTCTCAATTTCCATTTAATAAAACAAGAAGTTATAGATGTAGCATATTATTTCTGGAGACCATGAACATATTGTATATAAGGCTTCAAAGAAGTAAATACCAAGACAAGCAGAATTATGTTCAACTCATCAATTGAAATTTAATACTTGTTAAATGTTCAACAAATGTTTAAACGCTTATTCAAGTGCATTGCACTTGAAATTTAACAGACTATTAATAACCCAATCCACACACATTTGCAAGGAAAAGAAAGTGACAACATTTTAGTCTATCCTGGACCCTTTTTTGGTCCAAGACAGACCGAAATAGTGTCGCTTTCCTTTTTTACGAGAAATGGGTTGCCAATTTTCAGTCATGTTATTGTTAATAATTCTCTGCATAGACTATATTCAGTTTATCCAAATTAAGGCGCAAAGCGAAATGGGCAACGGTAATAAGTCTAAATAGATTCTTTCATTCTAACCCTTAATAAAAATTTATTGAAGATCTATCATACAGGTTGCTTCACACTATATGACTATAACAGTCTTATGAACTGAAACGGAAGTTAAATATAACTTAAGCAAAATCTTTGCACAAATACACAATTAACTCATAAACCACAAATGGAAAATAATAACAAAATTTTGTGTATATTTTTAGTAATAAATACATTACAAATAACATTGAAAATTACAGCTAACTGTACGTAATTCCTACCTTTGAGTACTTGTGCCATGAGAACATCCACAGGTGACAAAGCGGCAAACACTTAACATTGAGTAAAAAAAAAAAATTCATAAGCACATTCACGTATAAAAATGGTACTGTACATATTTACAGAATTAAATAAGGAAAAAATGATCGCTTCTAAAAAAAAAAAAAAAAAAAAATCCTGAATACTTATCCCAGCAATACGATGGGCTTTAGTGAGAATGCAGGAAACTGGATATATATAGTTATACTGTACATCTAGCAGAACTGTGGAGTACGGTTAAAATTAATAAAGTAAACACATACTATCTTCTATCACTATATCTAACTTCCCATTAATTTTGGGATGAAAAAATTGTCCGTCAACTAATCAAAATTTCATATATGAAGTGTCATGTTTATGTGTTAATGAAAGAACTGTTAACCATGGGAAAGACACTTGTTATACCCACAGTTATAGGAATATGGGGACGGGGGAGTGGGGGAGAGAAAACCTTGGTGAGGGATTCTATAAAACTCTGGTGAGAAGGGTAATAAACCCTTTTTTTCATGAAACACTTGCGGTGGAAAAAATGTATGTAACCACCATGAGTTAACTGAGGCAGAATAGGCCAGTGAAAGGGAGAGGGATGTGTAAGGTCACTGCCCAAAGAACATTTTTTGTGACTGATCTGTGTCACAATCTGATCTGTGTGTGTCTATGCATGTGTGTGTGTGTGTGTGTGTGTGTGTGTGTATGTGTTATTATCAATGGTACTATCTGTGTGTAAAGTGTAGGTCGAAAACACACCATCAACGTGATTAACTCTTAGAATATGTTAATACATTATTCCAGACTGCATTTGCTTCAAAGCGTCATCCTCAACCAATTGTGAAAATGATATTTTCCGAATCTCTTTTCAATGATAATAGTTATTAGAGTATAAGGCAACTTATGTCAGATATGATCTGCTTAACAGGTATTATACAAGACCTGCTTAACTGGTATCCTACAAGACCTACTTAACTGGTATCTTACAGAACCTGCTTAACTGGTATCCTACAGAACCTGCTTAACTGGTATCTTACAGAACCTGCTTAGCTGGTATCCTACAAGACCTGCTTAACTGGTATCGTACAGAACCTGCTTAACTGGTATCCTACAGGACCTGCTTAACTGGTATCTTACAGAACCTGGTTAACTAGTATCCTACAGGACCTGCTTAGCTGGTATCTTACAGAACCTGCTTAACTGGTATCCTACAAGACCTGCTTAACTGGTATCCTACAAGACCTGCTTAACTGGTATCTTACAGAACCTGCTTAACTGGAATCCTAAAAGACCTGCTTAACTGGTATCTTACAGAACCTGCTTAACTGGTATCCTACAAGACCTGCTTAACTGGTACCTTACTAGACCTGTTTAACTAGTATCTTACAGGACCTGCTTAACTGGTACCTTACTAAACCTGCTTAACTGGTATTTTACAGGACCTGCTTAACTGGTACCTTACCAGACCTGCTTAACTGGTACCTTACTAGACCTGCTTAACTGGTACCTTACCAGACCTGCTTAACTGGTACCTTACCTGACCTGCTTAACTGGTACCTTACTAGACCTGCTTAACTGGTACCTTACTAGACCTGTTTAACTGGCATTATACAAGACCTACTTAAATAGTGTTCTTACAAGACCTTGTTAACCTGGTGTCATACAAGACTTTATTAACTGGTGTCATACAAGACTTTATTAACTGGTGTCATACAAGACCTTATTAACTGGTGTCATACAAGACCTTGTTAACTGGTGTCATACAAGACCTCATTAACTAGTGTCATACAAGACCTCATTAACTGGTGTCATACAAGACCTTAACTGCTGTCATAAAAGACCTCATTAACTGGTGTCATACAAGACTTGTTAAATGGTATCATACAAGACCTTGTCAATTGGTGTCATACAAGACCTTGTCACCTGTTGTCATAAAAGACCTGATTAACTGGTGTCATACAAGACCTTGTTAACTGGTGTCATACAAGTCCTTGTTAACTGGTGTCAAACAAGACCTTGTTAGTTTAACTAATAATTTATCACTTTCGCTCGGTGATAACTCAGCATTGAGTCCTCCGTTTACTAGATGGATGTTTGGCGAGGAATCAGCATTGAGTCCTCAGTGTTTCGAGAAGGTTTTGCCATGGTTTTGGACATTATATGCATATACCCTTGTAGGGAATTTCATTGCGAATACAATGAAACCAAAATGAAAGACCTAGGACCAGAATTGAAGTAACAAAGTTGAAAACAGTATTCCCATTTTATTTCTCTTTATTAGCACTCACGGGGTAACGCTCCATCACTTTCTCTGTTTGCTGTGGGTGGTATGCCGGGCTTTTGGACTTTATATTTACATATACTCCTATAGGGAATTCTATTGCGAACACAATGATACCGAAATGAAAGACCTAGGATGGGAATTTAGATGTCCAAAGTGAAGAGAGTGAAGTGAAGAGAGAGCTCTTGCGCGCTCCCAGGTAAGACGCTCTCACTTTCTCACTGGGCTTTTGGGATTTATATTCATTTAGTCCTGTAGAGAATTCTATTGCAAACACATTGATTCCAAACTGAAAAACCTAGGATGAGAATTGAGATGACAAAGTTGAAAAGAGTATACACTTTTCAGAATTACCGCGCTCTCTAATGTAATGAGAGGTGGCTTGGGGTGGCGCAGCACTCTCTTTCTGGTAACTGCGGCCTGTTTTCATCACGTCGGCAGGTGGAAATCACTCCTGTTTTTGACATTGCTGTATATGCATATACTCTTGTTGGGATTTCTATTGCGAACACATTGATACCAAAATGAAAGACCTAGGACGAGAATTGAGGTGACAATACTGAAAAGAGTTTAAACATTTTATCGCTCTTGAGCACTCTCGGATAACTTTCTCTCTCTTTCTCTGTTTATTGCGGATGGTAAGCTGGGCTTTTGGAGTTTATATGCATTTAGTCCTGTAAATAATTCTATTGCGAACACATTGATACCAAATCGAATATCTTAGGACGAGAATTGAGGTGACAAAGTTGAAAAGAGTATACACATTTCAGAATTTACCGTGCTCTCCCTCGCGCTCCTGCAGAACGCCCAAACCCACCTGGGTTGGTGGGGCACTTGGGGGCCCAGAGCACGAAAGTGTTAACTGATGTCATACAAGATCTTGTTTACTGGTGTCATACAAGACCTTGTTAACTGGTGTCATACAAGACTTTGTTAGCTAGAGTCATACAAGACCTTGTTAACTGGTGTCATATAAGACCTTGTTAACTGGTATCATACAAAACCTAGTTAACTATAATTATATAAAACTTTAAATATACCCAATAAACCCTAGTTACATTGTCACTCAGCACCTTCAACAACCACCATCATCCATGTTTATTATAAAAAAAAATTACCTAACTAGTTATGCAACATTTAAGACCAAGTTAAGAAAAAAAAAATCTACTATATCAATAATAAAAAGGAAACAATGACCTTATTATTATATTATTCAAATTCTGGTTTGATATTTGCGGTATATCATCTGGGATCTGGTTAATTATCATAACAAGGAGGTCCTTGCTGACACATATAGACATACCAAGGATCAAGCTATCAAGACTTACTATATAATATGCTTCATCATCAAGACTTGCTATCCATATACAGTGATACCTTGGGTTACGAACGTCCCTGTTTACGAACTTTTCGGGTTACGAGACCGATTTGTTTGGAAAATTTGAATTGGGATACGAACTTTGCATTGGGATACGAGTTTGTTGATATGAATACTGTACGGCTGACCTAGTGCGTGGTGGCATGGCAATCGCGCCTCAGTTTACCAGTGTCCCGTGCCCAGTGACTATCCTGCCTGAATTTTTCACAAGAATTTACAGTTTTTTGGCCATTTGAGCATAAAAGTTGTTATTATATATCTCGCCATGAGTCCAAAGAAAGCCAGTGGTAAAGTTCAAGGCAAGAAATCACATGTGAGAATGACTATAGAGGAAAAACAAGAGATCATTCGTAAGCATGAAAATGGTACTCATGTTGTTAAACCAGCTAGGCAGTACAACAAATCTTCAAGGGAGGAAGAGGAGGTAGTAGAGAATGTCCCTTCCTCATTAATTAAGAAAATGTGTTCAGTATGGGAAGGACTGCAAAGTTTTGCTGAAAAGAATCACCCAGATAAAGCTGTAGTAGGCCATTGCATTAATCTTTTTAATGACAATGTGATACCTCACTACAGACAAATGTTGCAAAGAAGGGAAAAACAATCTTCAATGGAGCGTTTTTCTTGTGAGAAAAGTAAGAAAATCAAGCAGTGAGCCACAACCAGGACCTAGTGGTATGCAGGCAAAACGTGCCAGAGAATGCACTCCAGAGAAATCTTCACTGCCTGATATTATAATGGAAGGGGACTCCCCTTCCAAACAGTAACACCTCTCCTCCTCCCCCTCCTCACTATCTTCCATACGCCAACAGGAGTCAACAGCAAGGGGTAAGTATAAACTTGAACATACTTTTGTAGAGAAGATTTGGGTGAATTAGGTATAAAATTTACTTTGAAGTGAAGTTTTTGGGGAGTCAGGAACGGATTAATTAATTTCCCATTATTTCTTATAGGGAAATTCACTTCGGTTTACAAATTTTCGGGTTACAAACCGTCTCCAGGAACTGATTAAGTTCTTAAACCGAGGTACCCATGTAATTTAAATATAAATTTAAATATAACTTGTAAAATAGTTAAAACCAGCAGTGAATGTAATGAAATGTCTCTGTCTGGCGAGTCCTTGGAGGCTCCTTGATGCGTACTACCTGCAGGCTCCTCCCAATTTAATCCATGCCAGGCCCGTACGAGGCCTTTTAAGTCTACTGTGGACCAGAGATCAGAACCAGCCCCTCTAAAGAGGCACAAGGAGCAAGGAATAATATATAATCCTAACCAAAAAAAAAAAAAAAGGCTACAAGAAACAAGGGCAAACCAAAACGTATAAACAAAAAGGTAAACAAATCATAAATGATGACAGTAAAGCCCTGAAACAAACATATCGTCCTGTCATAAAACAGTTCGCAGGACGCAGGTTCGAATCCTCGTCACGGCCCTTGTGGATTTGTTCAGTTCTCTCATTAGTTCTACATGTGCATTACCTGGGAAATTTACATGAGAGCCACTTAACTCTCTAGTGGCCTCGACAACAACAGGAAGATATCAGTTTGTCAAAGGTTCCCCAGTTGTTCTGATGATTTTATCAAGCTGGGTTTTGAAATTCACCAGTGTTTTGGCCTTTATGGATTTGGGGATAGGCAATCTTATGTTTTTATAACCCTATGGATGAAAAAATATATCTTGTTTTCTGTCCTACATTGTGGCTTGAGCTTGAAACCGTTGTTTTTTCTCTGTATTACGTTTGACCCTGTTAAAGAAGTTGTCTGAATCAATATCCTCTAAATTCTTCATTTTTTTAATAGTTTCGATGAGATCAGCCTTGTTGTGTCTAGTCTCCAGTGTTGTTAGCCCTGTGGTCCTCAACTGCTCCTGGTATGAAAGTCAATTTGTTTCTAAAATGATTTTTGTCGTCAAGCATTGGACTTTCTCCAAAGCAAACATGTCTTTCTGAAGATGAGATCTACATGCTTGAGTATAATAATCCAAGTGGGCGTGCACCAGAGATTTATACAGCTGAATAACTACCTTCTTTACCTTGAAGTCAAACGTTCATTTGTATATTTCTAGGGTTCAGTTGGCATTTTTTAACTGCAGCTACCACTTGCTGTGCAATTTTCAGCGATTGGTGGAGTCTGACTCCAAGGTTCTTCTCTTCATCAATCTACTACAAGATAATGTTGTTGAGTTGGTAATTCTGATGTGCATGGTTATCCCCCACATGCAAGTAAGTAATTATCAAAAGAAGATGCCAGGCCGGGAAGACTATGTAGCACCAACATAGTTACATGATGTTCAAAAAGCACTATATATCATCAAGGATGCCAATATGAGAACAAAAGCGCATAAGGTGAGTGATATCAAAGGTATCTGATTCACCAAGAATTCTATTGAGGGACAAATGACCGCAAGGGATAGTCAGGCAGCAAGACACATGCATGTCCTGGATGTCAGGACATTCAATAAAGATATGCATGACCGTAAGTGGGACAATGCTGTTCGGACAATAAGAAGCAGAGCGGTGATCCATTATGTGCTTGTGGGCTAAACACATATATCCGATACGTAACCCTGCCAAAGTCATTTCCCACTGCCAGTTATGGTGGTGGGCAGAGGGCCAAGGGGACAGTCTACCTTAAAGACCCCCCCATCATGGCTTCTACGGATTTTCTCATTAATGCAGTCATGTTAGTGTGATTACTCTCTGTGTATTGAAAGAGGAGTGTCAGAGGTAGAACATTCCTAGATGATAGAGCAAGAGTGCATGGGACGATTGTGTGAAAATCCTGGTCCAGCTATAGCAGAAGCCTTAGGAAACTCTTGTGTGTTCAGTAGAACTCCAAGTTGCACTCTTTATATCATGTTGTGGTCTAATTGCTAGAGCGTGTGTGTGTAGGAACACCCACCGCATATGTTCAACTCCTCATAACAGCTCCTATAGATTTTCTCATCTCACAGTTTGTTACCAGCAACAGAAGATCAACAACCCTGCCAATGGGCAAGGATTGAGAAATGAATGACCGGGTAGAAGTCGGAATAAGGAAGAAATTTGCGGGAAATAGGGCAAGTGCAGAGAGCCTCCTTAGCTGCAGTGCCTGCAAGCTCATTTAAGGAAATGCCAATATAGCTGGGTACCCAGCTCCTTGACTGTCTTAAATCTGCTGGAGATATGAAACACCCAATGTTGAATTTCGACTACCATAGGATGGATAGGATTTTTTGTCATACAAGAACCATGTGCCTAAAACCATGAGGGCACTGCGTGAGTCAACTACAATGACAAAGGAATGTTGACAGCGAGAAAGCAGCTGATGAAGAGCATACAAAATGGCATAAAGTTCAGCCGTGAAGGTACTAGTATCCAGGGGCACACGGCACATATAGGTGTGGTCAGGAAATACAAAGGAGTAACCTACACCATTAGCAGACTTAGACCCATCTGTGAAGATGACAACAGAGTGGGAGTGTGAAGAAAAGTATGCAAGGAAAAGGCATTTCAGAACTGCAGGAGGGGTAAAAGCCTTTGTCATGTGGATCAAGGTTTTGCAAAATTTTGAAAGGGGGACCCTAAATGGGGGTAAGGATGGAATGACACAAGGAGAAATATTGGTAACATGAAGCAAGAGAGAATCTTGCAAGCGAGACAACCGTACAGAAAAAGGGACCGTTCAATTGAAAAAAGGGAACAGGACCCCACAGGAGGGGCAATGGTCAAAGCACAACATAAGTCCCACATTCAAGGTCTTGCATTTTCAGTATTAAAAAGCATTTGTCAATCTTCTGACCATTTGTGGAGTTCATATAAATATCTTTGTAAGGCCTCAATATCATTTTCACTTCATACTTTACTATAAATGTTAGTGTCATCTGCAAATTCAGTGATTGTGTTTGTAATATTTTCATTTCTGACATTGATGTATTGACAAAAATGGTTGTACCCAAAATGGAGCATTGCAGGACCCCATTCACAATGTTTCTCCTGTCAGATTCATTTCTGTTTAGGACAACCCTTTGCTTTATTTTAAACATCGTTTTATCCATTATAGTAGTCTACTATTTATTCCTCAATCACCTAGCCATATACCTTAATCAATCAGCCAGGAAGATGAAGCCCCTGAACTGGAAAGGGAGGGTCCCCAAGGACCCACCAAGGACATTTCATTATATTCAATGCAGATTTTCTGGGAGGGCTTCTATTGGTGAGCCCTCAATAGGAGCCCCTCCCAGAAAATGCTATGTTATTTTCATAGCACCAAAATGCTTGGTGCTATGTCACTATTGAGTAAAAATAAAATGAGTACTCACCAGGGGTGGAAGAGAGCTGCAGAAAGTAACCCACTTGAAAGGGGAATTAGCAACAAATTAAACACACTGAATCCACACGAGTCCAGCACTAACCAAGAATGTTTACTAAATAATGAGCCACCAGCACACTGTTCAACTGCAAAAAACACCCACCAAGCCCAAATATCTGCCCAAAACATGCTAGAAAAAATTAAGAATGAGCCACAAACTTACAAACATTACGGACCAGTAGGTAGACTGCAGGCTGACTAAGTTTGATGATACTAAAGACAGCTGCTGGAAGAAGGAACAGATTCTGGAAGAAGGAACCAATGACATCAGATCCAAATGGCACAGAGATAATGGTGAATGGCCACAACCAAACACAATAAATGATTGCACACCTAACCAAACCAACTAGTATTAATCACCAAAGGACCCCCCCTTACATAAACCAGCTGTCTCATTCTCAGCCAGAAAGGAAGAGGAATGCTGTAAGAAAAGAAAACAACCCCCATCCAGGACCTTTTAAAAAAGTAACACCCTGATCTTCTGGAAGAAATGTGAAGGTACAAAAACTGACGACAAGCAACAAAGAGAAAAAAAAAAGGTGGAAGGAGCACCAGGACTGTGCACTGTCACAGCAACAAAAAAGCCACAGGGAGACACTAAAAGATCAGCCACCCCACAGACTGTACAAACAGCGGTGTACAAATCAAAATCTCCAAACAAATCAATTGGTGGAGATCCTCAAAACATCAAGACACATCTTCAGACTCATCATGTGAAAGAGGAAGACCTGTGAAAAATTATATGGTTTCAGACAACAATCCCAAAGAGCAGAAACCATAGCTGGGCTGGCTAAAAGGGGGCCAACAAGAGAACCTCGTTGAAAAATGTTTCCAGCCTGGACAACCTGGAGCAAGAGTTAAACCAGAGAGAAAAGATAAAGAGACCACCACTAATCCCATCCCAGTGAAAAGGTATCCTTCATGAGAGCCTTGTGATCAGGAAACTAGGACACATAAATCAGAAGCTGCTGGTTCCACACCAATGAAAAAACCCACCTCTGTGTAGCCGAATGTCTTGCAAAGCCACCAGAAAGATACGTCATGGATGGTCGTTGTTGGCGATGGGGTGAAAAAAAAAGAGAGGCTTGCCTGCCAGGATAAAGAATGAAACCTCAAGAATTTAGAAGATGAGCTACCTGCAGAGTCCAGCCCCACAAGGGAAGAGATTAAAATGACCCCACCACCCATAATTCAGATAATAAACTACTGTCGAGCAGCCAGAGTGGAGCCAGACCACGGAGCCTGCCAAGAGATGAAGCAACTGCAGAGTATGTGAAGCTGCTTCAAACTTGCACACCTTGCTGTGTGCCCAGCTCAATGAACCCACCCAATGACCTTGAGTGGACCAATGAGTGATGGTCACTCATTAGGCCATCCCAAAGCTGAGGTTTCCATTAAAAAGTCAAGTCTTGGAAAAGGGATGCATCATGGTGCAGATTGTAAAAATCCCAAAGTGGAAACTGGTGAGTCAGAATCTGTCAAAAGGCTTTGGAGCCTGCACCCGATGGTCCCTGAGGCGGTGAAAGGGACAGAACTGATGAAAACAGTACAGTATCCAGAGCCAAATCCTGCCCAAAGAGTACTCCACACAGACAAAGTTCAGATTCCAGCACAGCTGCTCAAAAAAATTATGAATGACTCCAGAGACTCTCTGCCACCAGCCAGAGATGCACATCCACACAGCAGGGACACAGGCAGAAGGGAAAGGGAGGCCAAGTGAAAATCCTAGACCAGGCCCAACCAGGTCTGAACCTGTGACGGAACCATAAAGAATGTTCGCCAATTCACCAGAAACTCAAATCTAGTGAGCTGGGAAAGAACAAGATCACTGGGTTGCAGACACACGGACTGGCAAGAGCCTAACTCAGCCATTCGGCAAGGTAGGCTAAGACACAAACCACTAACATCCAAAGGCGACAAACCACAACATACTATCAATCTAACCCGTCTTCAGACCAAGTCCATTCCATCCAGCGGTCGACCCCAAAAATGCATTTATCAATTTTAACATGCTGTCCATTCAAAACAGGAATTTTCTCATATATAAATTAATATTATTATATATTAGGATATTGTGCATATTTAGGCATTGGTTAGGTTAGGTTAGGTGTTTAGGTTCTGTTGGTGATTATTTGTATTTGTAGTACAGTATGTGGGTGAAGCATTTACAGCGTCATGGTTCGAACAAAAGTTTTCAGCGAAGCACTTGTTTCAGAAGTGTTCGGACGTCATCGGTCGTGAGTCGTGTGTAAACTGTTTTCATTCATAAACAAGCTAAGTTTGAGTGGTTTGGGTATGAGTGGTTTGGCGGGTGCATGGAATGGACTTTGCCCTTTGTTTATGACGACAGGCTGACCAATCTGGTGAATGATTGGGGAGCCAGAATCAAGCAAAATGGGAGACCCTGGTTGTGGTAACCATGATGCCCCACCACAAAATCTAACCAGTCACTGAACTGGGAATGAATAGGAACATGAATAGGAACAATTTGTATGAGCATGTGTGAGCATGGGGCAAGCTTTACTAATACAGACCTGATTAAATGGCAGCAGTAATAGAGGCACGTATACAATGGGTAAGGATCACTGGATCCAGCGGCATATGTCTGATAAAGCGGTTTAATTTAATTTGTTTAATGCTGTTTGTTGACTAATTTTAATTAATAAAACTTTATTAATCTTTTTATCATGAAACTACACAAAAAGGTGAGAATATGTAGTACTACTTACTGCAAATACAGAACCTATGAATACCAAGGATTTATTGCACTCTAGGTGACTCATTAAATTTATCCTTTAGGTCTTTTTCCATCATTTTATAGCAATAATCGTCTATATTTTCTATTTATTTTCCACTTTCTGGTACCTCACCTGTTTTCATGACATCTTAAATCTTCAATATTGTGCATACTTGTATATTAAGTGAACTGATTTGTTAACATTGGTATTGGATATGTACTTATTTTTTTTATTAAATTAAAATAAAGACATGTAAGAATCCAGTATTTCATCTGAAAAATGTATTGAGCAATTCCAACAAGCTGATTTGAAACTCAAATTGGATAATGCTTAATACCGTATGTTTAAGCAGTGCCAAACCATGTAATATCACAGAAGCAAACACGGTATTCAAAAAAGCTAATAAAGGTGAAGAGCATACATTATTCAATGATAGGCATAGAGCCAAGCATCAGCCAGGCTCTATCTACATTGCTGTGCATTAGTTGCGTTTGGGGGTCTTAAGTGATTTTTTTTTTTTGTGTGTGTGTGTATGTGTGTGTGTGTGTGTGTGTGTGTGTGTAGCTCAACTGGAATGAGTTTGTTTAATGTCTATTGTTGGCATGTGGCAGATCAGGTAAGGGACTGAGGAATAAATGATACAGTATAGGTAAATGATGGTGCAGGTGAGTGATGAAAACAAACCACTGTGATCCTTTAAATCTAAAAGTAATGTTTCCATTGGCGTGCTAGTGGAAAACAAATGCCGAATCTGGGCGTGGATTGAGATGCATGGCAGGAGCCTCTGTACCTGTCGAATTCTGTAGCGAGAGAGATGGACGAGTGAGCATCAAATTGGGTGGTTTGGGAGGCGGTAGTGGCTTAGGCGAAGGAGCGGGCTTGCTTGGTCGCAACGGCTCTTCAAAATTTCTCAACGAGTCTGCAACAACAGTACAAGATCGCCCGCAAAATTTAAATTTATGAAGCCCTGTAACTGAAGACCGAATTCTAGTACCACTCTTGCAATGAGCTGTTTATCTACTAAGGAGAGTTAAAAATACAAAATGAGCTAAATACCAAGTGTGTGAGATGCTTGTGCTTCAGATGGGCTCCCTAAACAAGAGCCCATAATCACATTTGATTAATAGTATAATACAGTGTATTCATATGGGATAGAGGATATAAGAATTGGGACTGTATCTTGCAACACGGATGGTTAAAACAGATTTATGCACTGTTCTCGGTGCCTCCTGTGTACTACATTATCATTCACTGCAACTAGTTCTATATCTATTAAATTAATTCTTTTGATATGCCTTCTATGAAAGCATTACAACTATGTCTAGATGATATATAAATATGGGCATACTAGCACCTTACTCCTGCTCGTGTTGACAAGTGAATGGTGTGTTTGAACATCACCAAAAAGCTAAAGAGCTTCTACACCATCAATTCACTGTAACAGTTTACTCTCATCAAATGTAAGTACATACTAGACTGTTCAGTAGTCTATATAACAGTGAAAGGAAAACCTATTTTCTTAAGGAAATAATTAATATACAGGTACTGAGGAATAAAATAACTAAGTCAATGGTAGGAAACAAAAATTAAGTCACATTAGTTTAATTTGTCAACACCAGACTGACTCCAGTCAGTCTGGTGTTGACAACGGCTTTGAACAGCCGAAACGTTCATCTTCCTTTCCCATTTCTTTGTGGATTTTCCGCATACAAATGATCAGTGTTTCGTGATCGTCAATTTCATGCATTTTTATATATGCATGAAATTGAATTGAAATATTTATATATATATATATATATATATATATATATATATATATATATATATATATATATATATATATATATATATATATATATATATATATATATATATATATATATATATATATATATATTATATATATATATATACTGTATATATATATTCTAACCCTTAAACTATGCAAAACCTTATACGATGTGACACTGAACTCAGTTTTTTAAATTTTCTGAAACTCTTTCAAATGTCTTGTGAATAATCTACTAGGCAAATGCTCCAACTTTGTCTAAATGATACCAGTGTAACTTGAAAAACAAGAAAATAAAAAATAATTATAAAATTGAATATTGAAAACTTTAAATTTTGAAATCAGCTGCAAAAATATAAAAATATCCCCAACTGTTTATTTGGTGTTATGCTCTCAGAATAGCATATGATCTTCATTTTCATATATTTAGAATATAGGTTTTCAGTATAGTTTACTGTAAAAAAAAATTGTCAATATGGCATTTGAAATATGCGCAAATCTGGACAACAAACACTTATAACTCCAAACATTTAGATTTTATGAAAAATCAGTTCTAAAGGAATTGTAGAACAGACAGCTGTGCACACTATATGTAAAAATGGTGAGAATCGGTCAGAAACTAGATTTTTGGATACAGAAGTTGAAATTCTAGTTATTGATATAATTGAAGTTAAAGTTATCGACAATGAATAAGGCAGTTCTAAGTCATGAATTTACTTGTATGTTGTAATAAACATTGTCTGGCATTTGTACTCAAGTACTGTATATGAAAGTTGTAGGTCAATGTGTGTAGAAATGAAGTCAAGAAAAATAACCCTCCCCCAAAAAAACTAAATATAGGGATAATTATAATGATTTAGGGAATATATTTAGGGTATACATTATATAAGTAAAAAAGCCCTATTCTGGTCCATAATCATCAAAACAACCTAAAGAAACAATGAAAATTGAGTTTGAAATCTGTGAAAAAATCAGCCCAAAAATATTCAAAGTCCCAAGTTCTGAGAGTTGTAACTGATGTAGTTGTTGACCAATTTAATTCTGGCTTCACATAGTTAGAGATGAATATGCATTCTCCAGGATGTAAAGGTTAAAAAAAAATCATATATTAAACAAAGTTGGAAAAAATAAAAACCTACAAAAAAAAATTTCCCCTAAAAAAAAATATTTTTTAGATTGTTTAAAGTAACTGATAATAATATTGAGCAATGTCTTTATATGATATATAACAAAATAGAGCATAATAACATAATTATTCATTATTCTTTGTGTTATTACTCTCTTATTATGACTTATCTTATGACTCTTATTATGTATTACTCTAAAATGTTATAAAGGCACCAGCTGTATATCCACTTTGTGTTCACTTCTTACTACTATTCTTCTTCTTTGTGCATTGGACAGGTGCTTGCATCTCTTTATAATTGTATTATCCATCAGTTTCAGTTAATAGAAGCTGTTCTCTTTATCAACAAAACTTTTTTTTTTTTAATATTCGTCTAAAATCAATTTCTGAAAATATTTTGATGAAAGTTTCATGAAGCTGAAGCCAATAAGTTTGAGATTTGTTTAACATTTTTAAGTAATTTTTACATAATTTGAATATTTTTCAAGCTAATACTCCCCTTCAATGTAACACATCATATGATGTTTTGCACAGTTTAATGGTTAATGGTCAATTTATGTGAACAAATTTAGGCATATTTAATGCTTCCAACCTCCCTCCTGACTCTTGTTTAAAGTTTAGAAGCCATATACAGTAGCAACATGTCCTTGTACCTTTCCTATTTTATGTTTTTTTGGTGTATAATTACTGAAGAGGTAATTACCTAAGTGCAGTGTTAGTCCTGTTTTCCAAGTAATCTGTATCATATAACCCTTTGAAATTACTGATGATTTTGGCATTCACTGCCTTCTCACTTAACTTATTCCAACCTTGCATGTGTAAATTATCTAAGTGTAATTACCTAAGTGTAGTTACAGGATGAGAGCTACACTCGTGGTGTCCTGTCTACCTAGCACTCTTTGTCATATAATGCTTTGAAACTACTGACGGTCTTGGCCTCCACCACCTTCTCACTTAACTTGTTCCAACCGTCTACCACTCTGCTTGTGAAAGTGAATTATCTTATATTTCTTTGACATCTTTGTTTAGTTAGTTTAAATCTATGACCTCTTGTTCTTGAAGTTCCAGGTAATCTTCCCTATCAATTTTATCAATTCCTGTTACTATTTTGTACATAGTGATCATATCACCTCTTTTTCTTCTGTCTTCTAGTTTTGACATATTTAATGCCTCTAACCTCTCCTCGTAGCTCTTGTCCTTCAGTTCTGGGATCCACTTAGTAGCATGTCTTTGCACATGCTAGCTTTGGACTAACAAAAGTCGCAAACAATTTCTTTAGCATTTCGCCATCCATGTATTTAAAAGCAATTCTGAAGTTAGAAAGCGTAGCATAGGCTCCTCGCACAACGTTTTTTATATGTACTCTGGTGATAGTTTTCTATCTAGAACCACCCCTAAATCTCTTTCTTTATCAGAATTCTTTAAAGATTTCTCACAAAATTTATAGGTTGTGTGGGGTCTATGTTCTCATATTCCACATTCCATAACATGGCATTTATTAACATTAAATTCCATTTGCCAAGTGGTGCTCCATATACTTATTTTGTCCAGGTCTTCTTGAAGGGCATGACAATCATCTAGGTTTCTTATCCTTCCTATTATCTTAGCATCATCAGCAAACATGTTCATATAATTCTGTATACCAACTGGTAGATCATTTATGTAGACAATAAACATCATCGGTGCAAGAACTGAACCCTGTGGTACTCCACTTGTGACATTTCTCCAGTCCGATACATTGCCTCTGATTACTGCCCTCATTTTTCTATCAGTCAGAAAATTTTTCATCCACGTTAGAAGCTTACCTGTCACCCCTCCAATATTTTCCAGTTTCCAGAACAACCTCTTATGTGGAACTCTGTCGAAAGGCTTTTTTTAGGTCCAGATAGATGCAGTCAACCTAACCATCTCTTTCCTGTAAAATCTCTGTGGCTCGATCATAAACACTGAGTAAATTCAATACACAGGATCTTCCAGATCAAAAACCATACAATCTGTCTGATATTATATCATTTTTCTCCAGGTGTTCTACCCATTTAGTTTATATTATTTTTTCCAATATTTTGACTATTATACTTGTCAATGATAAAGGTCTATAATTGAGGGAGGTCTTCCCTGCTGCCACTTTTGTAGATTGGAACTATGTTAGCTTTTTTCCACACATCTGCTACGACTCCTGTACACAGGGATGTCTAAAAAATCAGCTGAAGTGGAATGCTGAGCTCAGGTGCACATTCTCTCATAACCCATGGTGAACCTCCATCTGGGCCAACTGCTTTGTTCTTACTTAGCTCCAGGAGCATTTGTTTCACTTTGTCTCTAGACACCTCTATGTGCTCTATGCTGTTCTCTGGAATTCTTATTGTGTCTGGATCTCTGAAGATCTCATTTTGTACAAACACACTTTGGAACTTTTCGTTTAATGTTTCACACATTTCCTTTTCATTTTCCTTGTATCTGTCCCCCATTTTCAACCAATTAATGTGTAATTACCCCAAGTGTAGTTAAAAGATGAGAACTATGCTCGTGGTGTCCCCATCTTCCCAACACTGTCATATAACACCAATGTTGTGTATGTGTGTATGTGTGTGTATATGTAGGTGTTTTAGGTTTAGACTCGCAATAGTAGGATCCATTTCCAAGCCAATAATAACCCAACATTATGCCTCTACAGCCTAATTAATTTTATCTTATTTACATTTAAATTTTTATCTAGAGTTTGGCTACACTAGGTTTGGTTTGCATTACCCATACAATTAAGAAGTTGTTCCATATATATATCTAACTTGTTGAGGTGTTCACACTTATTTGTTCTTCCCAGTACTGGTTTCAGAGCTATTAAATAACCTGTCTCTATCCACCTTATCAATACCTTATAGTATCTTGTATCCCAAGACCATGCCCATATCTTTTCATAACTCCTACAGCTTAAAATATGGCTCTGCATATGGCTGTATATATATAATATACACATATAAATACAGCCATATGTGTTCAAAGCCAGGTCCTTTATCTCAGACAAGGCTGAAGATAAATCTCTGGATCTTTAAAGTTCCTTTACATGCTAAAGAATGTGCAGGTTCCACACTGATTCTGATTAATTCAATACTGGTCACATATGTGGTGTATAATATAAATTATTTCCCTTTTATAAGAATATTTTTTCTGGTTCTTCCTGTTGCCATAATAACAATATCATCTTTTTCTTTTTTTACCCCCTCAATGTACTTGAGAGTATACATGAAGTAATCAACATGTTCTCCCTTTTCTTTCTGGCTTTATAAGTTGTAAGCTCTATTTTTAAAACTTTTTATAGTTCAGGTCTTATAATTGTAAAATACATTTGGTAATATTTCAATGCAATCTTAAACTTGTGTTTTCTTGGGTGTGAACACCACACAAATGCTGCAAATTCTAACACTAGTCTGACAAATGTTACAAATGTGAGGTTTTAGGCATTTTTCATTTATGTAATTGAAAGCCATTTAAAATTGGTCAGCAGTTCCAAAGAATTTTCTACAGCTTCATTTACATTTTGTTCTGGAGAAAGTTTATCATTTGTCACTCAGATACTCTACATTCCAAGAGGTCTTTAGCATCTTGTTCCTCAGTTTGTATACTCCATGGAGTTTATTAAACCATTTTCTACTCAAAATGAATATCTTATCTAAAGCCTTAGTTCAGTATACTGTATTTAACAATGTTGTTACACTATACACACTTTATTATTCTTTATTAACACTTTTGTTCTTTACAATGTTCTTAATTTTTTATTTATTAAATTATCTTATATCTGCAGCAGATATGCCCATATATTATAGTTGGATATTTCTTTGGGAAGCCATTTATATACATTATAAACCTATAAGGTAACACTAATACTTTGAGTAATCCATTTGAAACCTACCCCCATGATGATAATTCATCTCTCCACCAGGCACAACACATTAAATCACGGTTGGCCCAAAATTACCTACATTAACCTGATCATGAAACACTGTACTATAATTAACAGTGGACTCATGTTAATTCAACTTAAATGTTCGTGCTGGGTTACTGTTGTTCTCATCCAGCTTATGAGCCAACCTGTTATGCCATCATTTTTGTTTTTCCATCCATGTTATAATATAAATGTAAGTGTAAACCTAAGAATCATACCTGGCACTGGTGTCACGGAATGTGTGGCTGATCGCCTGCGTACTGGAGGGGCGAGCTATATAGGCGTAATGGCTTGGCACTTTTCCCTGATAATTATCTCCCTCCCCTTCATATTAGTCTCTGTGTTGCCCTTTATTGAAAGGATTTTTTTGGGGGGATCAAAGAGTATATAGTCATGCAATCTTTCCTGAAAGGTCTCCATGGCTCTCATAAAAGGAGAGTAAGTTTGATATACAGTTTTCTAGTCCAGAATTAAATATTTAAGAGTCTGAGGATTTTAATTTTCAAAATGGATTACCCTCTTTTTTCTTATGATTCTCTTTAGTATTCTGTACAGTGAGTGTGTAAGCAAGACCACCCTGTAGTTCAAAACTTTTTTCTATCTCATAAATGTTAGTTTTCTAAATTGTTGATAATCATTCGCAGAGTTCGTCAGTATGGTCTCTCAAGACACTGTAAAATATTTCATAGGGACCCAATGCTTTATGCCTTTCTAGCATTACTGTACTTTGTCCATCATGGGAACCTGTTTTTACTTACAAATAGTGATTGGAATTTATTTTTAAATCTTTTCCCATATCTTGTATTTTATTTCAGATAATTATTTCAGGATAATTGTTTCAGGATAATTATTTCAGGATAATTATTCTTGGCTCACAATCAGGAATCCCAGGTTCAAATCCTAGGCAGGACAGAAATGGTCAGGCACATTCCTTATCATCTAATGCCGCTATTCACCTAGCAGTAAATAGGTACACGAGAGTTAATCACCTTGTTGTGGGGTTGCATCCTGGGGAGGGTCAGTAGTTTGACCTTGGGGGAACCTCAATACAAGCTTAATGTACATATATACACAGGCAACCTGTCCTGGTCAAAATGAATTACAGTATTATTTGTATGATGTGTCTATCACTTTAAAGTTATTCATTGTCAAAATTAAAGAGATTGGATTTTTTCTAACTCAAATGCAATTCCCTATTAATTTTTTTTACCCCTACATAATGCTATATAGTAATTACTTTTTTTTTAAATTCTGGTTGGGTTGTTCACTGAAGTGTCATCTGTACTGCTACCTTGTTTATTCTTTAATTTGTTTGAACCAATCTTTGGTCTGAACCAATCCAGTTTTGTTTGATTTACATATGGTGTGAATTCTTTCACTCCCTTGCGGTTACCTTGCGATGACCTCAGGGCTCAACGTCCCCACGGCCCGGTCCAGGCCCGACCAGGTCTCCTGGTTGCTGGACTGGTCAACCAGGCTGTTGGACGCGGCTGCTCGCAGCCTGACGTATGAGTCACAGCCTGGTTGGTCAGGTATTCCTGATCCCTGCTTATGTTTATTCCACAAATGCCCAAACATCTCATTTAATATATATTTCTTCTTTGTTTCCCAACTCCCTTGCTATGAAAAATATTTCATTATTTTTACAACATAAAATACTGTTCATATACTGTATATGAATACTTTTGATACATATGGATGTACTGGTATATGGATACTTTTCAAGTATCTTCCATTGTCATAAATAAAACAGAGAACTAATTAAAAATTAGGTCAGCTATTTTGCATGAACTCTTCAAATTTGTAAATAAATGGATTTAATATAAGTACTGTACATTGCATGATTACAGTACAGTACTATATTCACAGGTCATTTGCATAAATATGTGCACTTTGAAAATAAATATAAATCTGGGCATCTTATGCATAGTCTTTTCCATTTATGTCAATAATGATTAGCCTTAAGGGACAATGGTAAACAAATTCATGAACAGTAACCAAAAGATGAGAGCAAACATCAATGAAGAGAACCTTTCACTTGTAAGGACGTTTATCAAATCTAATGGATACTTTAGGCTAGTGCATATAAAAGAAAATGGAGGCGAGGTGAAAGTGGAAGGAGGAGAATAAATGTAAGCAGGCCCTACTTCTCAATTTATATTTTGTTGGCAATACTAGTACAGTAGTACAGTACGGTACAGTACTTTAATTACCTTGATTCTGTTTAAACATTTCTGCACTGCATTGCCACTTACTAAATTGTTACTAGAAAGCCAACTGTGCAATACGTGTACCCTCACATGTGTGGCCTTAACCTTTATCTTGCCTTCTTTTTTGTTTTTAAGCAGCAAGCCCTGTGTATCTTTTAGAATTTTTTATGAACTGCTAATAGGCATGTAAATCATCATCTTCAGTGAAGTCTCTTTTCAACTTGCTATTTTTCTTCACTGTTGTCAGTACTTTGTGCTCTGTTCAACCCCCAAAAAATCAGACATGGTTACCTTACTTTGAGGTTACCTTGAGATGATTTCGGGGCTCAGCGACCCCATGGCCCGGTCGTCGACCAGGCCTCCTCGTTGCTGGACTGGTCAACCAGACTGTTAGACGCGGCTGCTCGCAGCCTGACGTATGAGTCACAGCCTGGTTGATTAGGTAACCTTTGGAGGTGTTTGTCAAGTTCTTTCTTGAACTCTGTGAGGGGTCAGCCAGTTATGCCCCTTATGTGTAGTGGAAGCGCGTTGAACAGTCTCGGGCCTCTGATATTGATAGAGTTCTCTCTCAGAGTACCTGTTGCACCTCTGCTTTTCAATGGGGGTATTCTGCACATCCTGCCATGCTTTCTGGTTTCATGTGATGTTATTTCTGTGTGCAGGTTTGGGACCAGCCCCTCTACTATTTTCCATGTGTAAATTATTATGTATCTCTCTCGCCTGCACTCAAAAGAATTCAGATTTAGGCTCTTTAGTCGGTCCCAATAGTTTAGATATTTTACAGAGTGGATTCTAGAAGTAAAGGATCTCTGCACGCTCTCCAGATCAGCAATTTTTCCAGCTTTGAAAGGGGCTGTCATTGTGCAACAGTATTCTACTCTAGAGAGCACTAGCATCTTGAAAAGTATCATCATCGGTATAGCATCTCTAGTGTGAAAGGTTCTTGTTATCCAACCTGTCATTTTTTTTACAGTTGTGATGGCTATTTTAATGTGTTCTTGAAAGGTAAGGTCTTCCAACATGAGTACACCTAAATCCTTTACATTGCCTTTTTGTTCTATGTTATGATTTGACTAAGTTTTGTACATGGTTTCCGTTTTTATATTTTAATTTTTTCCGTAGCGTAGGAGCTGGAACTTATCTTCGTTAAACATTATATAATTTTCTGTAGGCCATAGAAAGACCTGATTCACAACTGATTGGAGGTTTGCTGTATCCTCTATGTTGTCTATTCTCTTAAAAATCCTAGTGTCATCTGCAAAGGAAGATACAGTACTATAGATTGTGTTCTTGTCTATGTCCGATATGAGGATGAGAAAAAGTACTGGAGCAAGCACAGTACTGTGGGGAACTGAACTCTTCATGGTTGATGGACCGGATTTTATTTTGTTGACTATTACACATTGGGTTCTGTTAGTCAGGAAATTGTAGATCTACCTGCCTACTTTTCCGGTAATTCCTTTTGAACGCATTTTATGTACAATAACACCATGGTCACATTTGTTGAAGGCTTTTGCAAAATCTGTGTAAATTACATCAGCATTTTGTTTGCCTTCCATGGCATCTAATGTCATATCATAGTGGTCCAGCAACTGTGGACCACTATGTTCGCTCACAGTTTGGTTTTAGTTGTACATAAAAGCACCCTAATAACTACGTCAAGTACACTGCTGAGCTTGTAGAACCTTAGACTGCTTTTGATTAGTTACTTGTGTCTGTGCTTTACGTGGCACTGGTATTTTGGAAGTTATCACAGAATGTATCTTAAGTGACTTCTAATTAAAATAAATCCTCTATAGGAACAATACCAAGTGGTTACCAGATTAATTTTTTAATGGTATTGTCTCTTGTTACAGATTTATACTGTGAAACTTCTGTTATATAATCTCAATTCTGAAATAAATTAATTAAAAATAAAAATAATAATCTCAATGCTAGTTAGTGTCACAAATTGAGTTTTGAATATTCTATGGCCATTAGCCACTGGCAGTAGGTACAGCACCCTTCGAGATGAACCTTTTCCTACTACAAAAACTGAATTAATAGTTGACTACCTGCAATAATGTCAATTTGTAAGTATGAAAAATAACTGCAAAATATTATATATTCATAAATTATATATTTTAGGAAAAGCCACCTCAGGCTTAAGATGTTGTGAATGAGTTTCAGTTAACGTAATGTCGGTGACTCATTAAATGTTGTCTTCCTTTTATAATTAAGATTTAACAAACTCAAACACAAGAAATATAACAGTAAAAATAAAGACTATAAATGTAAGTCTAAACCTAAGAACACAAATAAATTTGACATCACACCTGGCACTGATGTCACGGAATGTGTGGCTGATGGCCTGCGCACTGGAGGGGAGAGCCAGGCGTGTACAGGGGGGACTTCACAAACACAGGGCAGGAAAATAAAAAAAATAAACATAATAAACTGTTTAGATATTACATAACAAGACAGAAAGCTTAGGAATAATATAATAATAAAAAAAAAAAAAAAGTGGAAAACTAGATTTACATGCTCTCATATTTTCAGTGTACAGTATTATGGCTTCATTATATTGACAAATTACTTCATGCACTTGTAAGAGCATCCATCCTAGTTTAAGCTAGTGTTAGTTATTTTTGTATCTATACATATATCAATTCTCTTGTAGGACTCAGTAAAAGTGTTTAGTGCCGAATAATTGAAAATGTGTCTTCGCAGTTTAGAAAACAGAAATTCTAAGCTATGTAAAATATCGGGAAAATTTTATTTTACTGTTTCTTTATATTATAATATGTTTATATATGGACAAATTATAAAGAAGTCAAAAGCATTTTCAGATGATTTCATACCAATCAATTTCAACAGCTATAATAAATGCATCCAACATTTTCAAGTACAGCACTGTACTTACAGTACTTTGTCATCAGATGATTCTGTTTTCCATCATGAGAAAACAATTTTCATCCATGAATCATGCAAGATACGTTCCCCATTTTACAAGTTAGTTCCAAAGTTATTTACTAATATAAAACATTGTTTTAGGTTATTATTGATCAACTTACAGTATATCCAGTA
The DNA here is from genome assembly GCF_040958095.1 of Procambarus clarkii. Classification (NCBI taxonomy): domain Eukaryota; kingdom Metazoa; phylum Arthropoda; class Malacostraca; order Decapoda; family Cambaridae; genus Procambarus; species Procambarus clarkii. The sequence goes on along the minus strand of NC_091160.1, from coordinate 35,813,735 downwards.
TACAGTTTTTGTTTAGTTTATCAGCAATAGATTCCATTTGCAATATTTAAATGTATTTCATCTCTAATACATTGCAGATATTCAAATTGTTTAAACGAGCAATTACAAATGCAAAATGAATAATTACTGCAATTGTGCAACATGCCTCTTTATAAATAAAATAAATTTATTGAAACATGCAATTCAGCACAATTATATTTACAGTAATGGACGTCACTTGATGTACGTAATGTAGATTAAATTGAGGTTTTATAGGTTAGCAATTTTATGGGCAAAATAAACACACACAAAACTCACCTTGGGAAGACATCCGTGGGAGAGTTGAGCACTTGATGGCCGGCTTGATAGGCTGTTTCTCAGCTACAGTCATAGAAAACAGATTAGTCAAAGAAAATGGGTAAAATAAGCATATAGAAAACAAGCAGTATTGTTAGAATTAATCAAATACTTTCCTATACAGTTCTATGTGAATTGCTAGGACTGTTACTGCTATTATAAAAAAATATAATAAAACAATACATTATTGAAGTAAAACCACACAAATCCCTGTTCATTCTCCATGCTTCAACACAAAAAGATAAGGCACTCCAAGCTTAATTCAACTACTTTTGTAATGATTTCAGGACAAACACAGATGTAACACCAAATGCCATGGAAAAGTATAAATAAATAATCACAAAATACAAAACAATGCATAATTCTTTCACTGTAAACAACACGCGCATAGTCCTTCCATTAGCATTAATAAAATCCGGAAAAACTGGAATAACATCAAGAGAATAAAAACGGAGACGCATGAAGGGCTGAATTGGGGAAACTATTACCTGCAGGAACATGTTGTTTAGGCGGCGTACTCAAATCTGGAAGATCGTCACTGAATGACACGGATTTTTCAAACGAGACTGACTTTTCTGAAAGAGGAGAACGCTATCATCATAATCGCCAAGTACTGAATTCACCTTGTTGTCCATGCGGTTATACGTGTAATATGTACATTACAACGGATCTTACACATATCATTACATAAATACACATTATACAAAGTAAAAAAAAATAGTAAAAAAATAGGATGGCGATTGTACAAATCAAGTACGCTCAAAAATATCTATTTTACTTGACTATGATACCAAAATACTCTTACATTACAGGTTTCACAGTTTGATATGAAATATATGGGGCATGCACTAGCTCTCCAAATTCGTGGTAATTTTCACTTTTTATGTGAATTAGAGCAGTTAAAAGTTATCCCAAGTATTACAGCAGGATTTAGATTCAAGTAGAAAAGTCGACAGAAATTATTTACATAGGGATTAAACATTCATTTTAGATTCAATAGATTAAAGTAGAAAATGTGTTTCGTGCCAGAAGGTATATTCTTGCAAAAATGAAAAAAGCTTTGTTATAAAAAAAAGGAGAGAAAAACGCAAAAATCTGTTGTTTTCTACCATACCTCTACCCCTTCCTAATTTTGGCGGCTTTGTGTCTGGTCGTAGATAAGTGTCGTCTGAAAGCATGTGACTTTCATTACGATGTTGAAGATGACACCAATATTGCTTACATTCTAAGCCAGTGTAAGTGTGCAACAAAGTCTTCCCTTTAAACTAATTATACTTAATGCTTCCAAACTTCACCCAATAACAGCCAATTATCTTCCCATTTCCTTCCTGCTGCTGGTGGATATGAGCCAGATTAGTTTAACCTAGAAATTTATTACCATACCCAAATAAAATATTTAAATTTGAACAATTATTCCAAAAGAACTACTGTTCATAATTGCGAAATACTGACTGAAAGGTGGGACTTATTACACAGACTTACATGGAGATATGTCAAAAAATATACACATGACGTTATCACACAGAGTTCACTGCATTTGCTTCTCTAGACATACGCTGCACTGCCTTATCTCAAATCTCTCTCATTTTACCTGAATGCACCTAACTAGCAAGTGTAGCCCACACTGATGAAGGTAGATTCAGCCAAATGTTGAAGAAGCCAATCGAAGAACAGACAGAGAATGTGTTCATATATATGTATGTGTATATATATATATGTTACACCTAGTAGCCAGAATGCACTTCTTAGCGTACTATGCAAGGCCCGATTTGCCTAATAGGCTGAGTGATTTTCTTTTTTTTCAACAAATTGTTTCCAATTGGGTTATTTGAATTATTATTATTATATTATATTAGGAACATAAATTATTGACTTAGTTATGTTAGGTTAGGTTAGGTTAGGTTAGGTTAGGTTCGGTCATATATCTACGTTAGTTTTGAATCAAATTTAAAAAAAATGAACTCATACATAGTGAAATGGATAGCTTTATAATTTTGTAAGAAAAAATTTAAAAATATATATATAAATTCAGGAAAACTTGGCCTATTAGGCAAATTGGGCCTTGCACGGTGTATATATATATATATATATATATATATATATATATATATATATATATATATATATATATATATATATATATATATATATATATATATATATATATATATATATAAAATGCAAGCATTCAATGATGCTATTTTAAACAACTATGGCATTCCAGTTGTGAATCAAGGATAGATCACTGTTCTTACTAGCATCATGATAAAGAACATGGTTCACCAAAGCAGTGCGGCGCAGGTAGAAACACTATTTTATCGGCATGGTGCAGGTAGAGAACATTGTTCCATCAGCATGGTGCAGGTAGAGAACACTGTTCCATCAGCATGGTGCAGGTAGAGAACATTGTTCCATCAGCATGGTGCAGGTAGAGAACACTGTTCCATCAGCATGGTGCAGGTAGAGAACACTGTTCCATCAGCATAGTGCAGGTAGAGAACAGTTTCATCAGTATAATGAAGGTAGAGATCACTGGTCCATCAGCATAGTGCAGGTAGAGAACAGTTTCATCAGTATAATGAAGGTAGAGATCACTGGTCCATCAGCATGGTGCAGGTAGAGAACACTGTTCCATCAGCATAGTGCAGGTAGAGAACACTGTTCCATCAGCATAGTGCAGGTAGAGAACACTGTTCCATCAGCATAGTGCAGGTAGAGAACACTGTTCCATCAGCATAGTGCAGGTAGAGAACATTGCTCTACCAGCATGGTGCAGGCAGAGAACACTGCTCTACCAGCATGGCGCAGGCAGAGAACACTGCTCTACCAGCATGGTACAGGCAGAGAACACTGCTCTACCAGCATGGTACAGGCAGAGAACACTGTTCTACAGCATGGTGCAGGCAGAGAACACTGCTCTACCAGCATGGTACAGGCAGAGAACACTGCTCTACCAGCATGGTACAGGCAGAGAACACTGCTCTACCAGCATGGTACAGGCAGAGAACACTGCTCTACCAGCATGGTACAGGCAGAGAACACTGCTCTACCAGCATGGCGCAGGCAGAGAACACTGCTCTACCAGCATGGTGCAGGCAGAGAACACTGCTCTACCAGCATGGTACAGGCAGAGAACACTGTTCTACAGCATGGTGCAGGCAGAGAACACTGCTCTACCAGCATGGTGCAGACAGAGAACACTGCTCTACCAGCATGGTGCAGGCAGAGAACACTGCTCTACCAGCATGGTGCAGGCATAGAACACTGCTCTACAGCATGGTGCAGGCAGAGAACACTGCTCTACCAGCATGGTGCAGACAGAGAACACTGCTCTACCTGCATGGTGCAGACAGAGAACACTGCTCTACCAGCATGGTGCAGACAGAGAACACTGCTCTACCTGCATGGTGCAGACAGAGAACACTGCTCTACCAGCATGGTGCAGACAGAGAACACTGCTCTACCAGCATGGTGCAGACAGAGAACACTGCTCTACCAGCATGGTGTAGACAGAGAACACTGCTCTACCTGCATGGTGCAGACAGAGAACAGTGTTCTGTCAGCATGATTCAGATAGAGAACATTGGTTTTACTAGTAGCACGATTCAAGAAAAGAACACAGTTCTCAATAGAAGCATGATTCAGATACAGAACATTGTTCTCACTAGCAGCATAATGCAGGTAGAAAACACTGTCTTAGCACCATGAGAAGCATAATTCAGGTAGAAAACACTGTTTTAGCACCATGGTAAAGTAGAATGTTCCATCAGGATGATGCAAGTAGAGAACACTTTTCTCTCTCTAGCAGCGTGTTGCAAATAAAGAACAATGTTTTGAATAGCAGCATAGTCTGGTGTTAACCCTTCTGCTGTGGTATGTCAAGTTTGAACCTGGTCACCATCTTGGGTCAAAATGGTGATAAATCATTTACGTTTCATTTATTTGATTACATATCAATCGGTACCATTATTATTAAAAGCGCTTTTTGTTTTTGAATGTTTTGCGTCTCCATTTTGTAACAAAATATGATTTGAAGAAATTAATTACAGGCTGTGTGTGTGTTCCCACAGGATAAATATATATATATTTATATATAAAGTTTGTGAGGGTACCACCTCTGGTGCCAATGTGGGGACCCATAGCCTAGGAGAAGAAAATAAAAAGTATTTTTATTTAGAATATAGGATAAAAACCCACACTTGTATATATGTGAAATTTATGTAAGGAATTTACACCAAGTCTTTTTATATACAAGTGTTTTGCAACTGGGGTTATGCAAACCTTTCTCGGGGGCTCAACAAGAAATAAATAAAAAAAATATAAAAAATATTGATGACAAAATAATGTAATTGTAATAAACCTATTTCTCTGAGGATTCCTCAACATTTTTGGGGTTTCGCCATGGTAAACGGTTGGGAATCACTGCTGTATATTATGACAAATCATTAAAAAAAAAATCAGCTATATTAATAAATAATAAGCAAATATGTTTGAGTCTTCATTATAGACCTATAATATAAAAAAAAATATACCAGTAACTCAATACTGGGCTATAAGTGACCCCAAGGTATAATCTTCATAAATATTGTACAGACAACAAGCATATTCGCTAAGAATTTCCGGGGGTAGCGCCTGGTGTCTCCTAGAAGCTTTCTCGCTGAGTATGAATATATATGACTCCATGCAAATGGGTCATATCAGATGTGGGAGTTCTGTTTGACCAGAGTCAAAACTTAGCTTCCTCCTCACAGTAAACCTTCCCATGAGGACCACATAAAGAACATTGTGCAAAGAGCCAATGCTTCGCTTTCTAACTTCAGAATCACTTTTAAATATGTGAATGGTAAAATATTCAAGAAATTGTTCACTACTTTTGTGAGACAAAAATTGGAATGTGCAGCTGTTGTATGGTGCATATCTCAAGATGCACATCATTAAACTGGAAAATGTGCAAAGATATATTACTAAATGCCTTTTGGAACTGAAAAGCAAGAGCTATAAGGAGAGACTAGAGGTGTTAAATATGTCAAAGTTAGAAGATATAGGAAAATGAGGAGACATGATCAATACATCGAAAATACTAACAGGAATCGACAAAATTGATAAAAAGAAATTCTTGAAACTGCAACTTCAAGACCAAGAGCTCATAGATTCAAGCTAAGGAAACAAAGTTGCAGTAAAAATATTAGGAACTTCTGTTTTGCAAATAGAGTGGTAGATGGCTAGAACAAGAAACGGTGTTGGATGCCAAAACTGTCAGTAGTTTCAAAGCATCATATGACAAAGACAGGAGGACAGGACACCAAAGCATCATATGAATGGGAGGACAAGTGAGCCCAGTAAGCTCAGGAATCTGTACAACAGTTGATTGACAGTTGAAAAGAGGGACCAAAGAGCCAGAGCTCAACCCCCGCAAGCACAATTAGGTGAGTAGAGGAAACCACAAGCTCATCCTGTAATTACACTCAAATAATTCAACTTTGTAATTGTGCACATGCTTCTTCAACTGGCAGCAGCAACTTCACCACCCACCCTGTCCACATCTGTATCTGTCTGCAGATGGCAGTACCCTCACCACTATACCTGTCCACCAAGATACTAAAGGTAAAATAGGAAGGCTACAATTATCCTGGTTATCACTAACTGGCTACTGTAAGATGGTAAACACACAATCCCAGTAATCTTTTGCAGAGTGGCAGACGGTTGGAACAAGTTTAGTTGCAAGAAAGGGATCTTTTGTAATGAGTTTATAAGTGAATTTTTCAAAACTTCCATTAGCTCATCAGCCACTTCTGCACATGTGCAGTAGTGTATTTACCTGTTCCCTTCAAAAAGTATATAATAGAATGCTAGTCCAGATATATAAATAATTCCAAGTACATTCTGTGATTGGAAAACATGAGGAAAATGGAAGTGATAAATTAAGAAAACTAATTCTAAACTCAGTAAGAAATAAAAAGAAATAAGATTCGCAACAAGAAAAACATTGAAACACTTGGCAAACGAAAGTAAACATGAGCCGATGCTCGGTCACTTGGTATGTACGGGTTAGTGGAACAAGATGGTTTAATTGTTCCATGTCGTAGCTAAGTGCAGTACCTAGTTGTTCTATTGTGGTGCATTTATACTTTAGTACAAGTGCAGAGTTGATAAATTCTACTATTATCATTTTCATTTGTAATGTTGATATAATAAGCAAGAGCACGATTAAACTACTGTATATGAAAGTTAAATATTGGATTCATGAAAAATTGTATATTACATTTGTTTGTTGAATAAGTCCTACCTTTTGTTGGACCAATATTTACTACTAAATATATCAGTCACTGATATTAGTAAAGATATTCACAATATATATTTTGTAAACTTAATCCTAAAAGTTATGAAAATAAACTCCATTTGTAAAGTTATAAACTATTATTTCGTCCCTAATCTAGACATCTTAACACGACTTACCACTACAATGAGAAGGATGAGTTTCCTGTCAAAGTATGTCGTGTTGGAGTGGAATATTACTGTGAATGTACTATTGCAGTGTCTTGGAGTACCTCTGAGGAGGACTTGCTATTTTTATACAGATAATGTATTTATATTCTGTGTAGTAAGGATGGGTTTGATATACAGTACGTGTCCATTCATGACTAAAATACTCATGCTCTTACGAAGTGAGGAGGCGTTGAATGCCAAAACTGTCAGTAGTTTGAAGGTATCATGTCACAGAGTAATGGGAAGACAGGAAATTTCAATCGTAGCCCTCATCCTGTAACTACACCTAAGCAATTACGCACTCCTTGTTCACCACAGTTTTTTTATTTTGTATTTATATATACGAGAGTTCTTACATTCTTGCAAAGCCAATAGCACGCATTGCATTTCGGGTAGGTTCTTAATCCTAATTTTCCCTGGAATACGAACTTTCAAATTATTAGATGTACAACCATGTACCCATTCACTGCTGGGTGAACGGAGATGTACAGTTAAAGGATTGGTGCCTAATATATCCTCCTGGGCCAGGATACGAACCCAGGCCAAATTACTCGCAAAGTGCGGGACGAGTGTTTTACCACTGTGCCACGAGGACTGCAGTGGTCGGACTACAGTCACTAACATATGATATTATCCAGCCCATCCTCCTGTTTTGGTAGTACTTATAGGAACGATGAGGACCACAGTACATATGTTGATGTACAGTACAATGCAATTAGAAAGTAGAAATCTGTACTGTTGAATTTGGACAAACCAGAAAAGGTTTTGTATTTATGCTGCAAAGACAACCTAAACTAACCTACCTAGGCCTAATACACGCTATCTGAGGCCTAATACAGTACATATGTGTGCTATACTATGCCTAGGAATATTTAAGTTAGTTTTTTGCTTCTTTTTTTCTAATTGCTTAGTATATCAATGTTTTGTACTATGGTGAACATAGTTACAAAAACTAGTATCTAAACAGGATGAAGGGTTGGATCATCATCACAGTTTTCTTGTTTTTTGAAGAACATTAATTTTTTATGTTTGGCTGTTTACATGCTCAAATACTGGTCAACAAAATTTGAATAGTCTTGGTTAAACCTTATAGCTTTGTGAATGGCTAATGGCTCTTGCTCTGTCTGGAGTTCACTGGAAAGTGACATGAAATTTTTCACCCAAAAAGCTATGATATTAGCTGAAAGGCATCCTTGCTAAACTCACTTGGAAAGACACCTTGATTTCATTGATAATATGAATAATGAACAATATATGTACAACCAGTAAATATTACACAAATGCTTTGTACTTCATAACAAATATTTTTACCATTATTATTTTACATATACATACACTATTATATTAATAAGAAACTTACATGAAAACCATGATACAATCAATAACAAACATTAACACAACAAATATGAAATTCGTAATTAAAGATTTTTTACTGCTTGATGCTTTGCCGGATTGTTTCTAATGTTTATTGAGGTCATCAACAGTTAGCACTCTATTGGTGGTACAGAATCTGGCATCATTTCAGGAGCACACATTTTTCAATTATTTGATGGGAAACTTTCCTATGTTCCATTTATAGTCTTTACAGTCTACACTCACATCTGTTAATATATATCAGCACCCTCAACTACACTGACACAGGAATAACACCTATTGTAACATAACCACACTCATACCCATCTTGTAATATGTACATGCATGAAACACACTTATCAATTTGTGAAGATACCCCCTAACAGAAGAGTATGAAAACTGCATAGTAACACATCAGGTGATTTCGGGCTGATATTCCAGTGTCAGTAAGGTCAGTGTCTGTTGACAGATGTGCAACGCTGAGTTGAGAGATCAAGTGATGTAGCAGCAGCATTTTCCGTGTTGGCAAAATTGGTAGGGAAAGCATCTTGGAAAGCAAGCCGCTTGAAAATGAGATGGACACAGAAGAAGATACAAGAGGTTCTCCTTATAGTCCAGCCTAGCCACACAGTATTTATATGATTCTTCGTAGGTACAGTATAGAGCAAAGATGTGAAGGTACTGGGGAAGTTGGTTACCTGTTACCAGTATGGGACACTGAGCTATATATTACAGTACGTACTGTGTTTCACAGCTATAATATATAACTCAGTGGTGTTAGTCACTGAACTAATAGTATAAAGCATGATGGTAAGCAATTAGCTATAGTACTGTACTGTATATACAGTCACTGTGGGATGACACAGATATTCTTAACTCATGTTCTGGAGAAGGTGCAACACCGGGCAGCAAAAATCATACCAGAGCTTAGTCATCACACGTATCAGGAACGGTTGCGGGTCACAGGGCTGACAACACTGCAAACCAGGCATGACTGAGTGGATCTCATCAAAACCTTAAAAAATACAGTGTACTGAACAATTTGGAGGATACTCGATCCAGACAATTCCTTCAAAAGGTCAGATGTAACATGAACGAGGAGCAATGGGTTCAAGCTCAACAAACTACAATGTAGGACAGAAAACAGGAGATGCTTTTTCACCCATAGGGTTGTAAACCCGTAGAACCGCCTACCCGCCAAAGCCATAAATGCCAAAACCCAGCTGGGTTTTAAAATACAACTGGAAACGATTATCAGGGCAAATTGGGGGACCTATGAGAAGCCGCTAGATTCCTGTCCTCATCGACGCCACTAGTATTAGTGGCCCCTCAGGTAAATTCAGGTAAATTCATGTGTAGCATCAAATACATAGTAGCAGTTATAGTGCCCAACAGATTATTACACCATATTCACACACACTCCCTTTCTACTACATACTGTATATGTAGGAAGTATATTTAATGCAACATGACCATGCTCACATGAAAAAATATTAAAGTTTACTTTTGCAAACAGAGTGGTAAACTGTTGGAACAAGATAAGTGAGAAGGTGGTGGAGATCAAAACTGTCAGTAGTTTCCAAGTGTTATACGACAAAGAGTATTGGGAAGATGTGATACCACGAGCGTAGCTCTCATCCTGTAATGACACTTACGTAATTATACTGTCATGTAGAAAATACACCCCATGCAACATGTTACTGACCAGGTTCTGGACCATACAGATTCATGCCACATGATCCTCACAATAACAAATGGCCTACACCCAAAACATTGAACAAAATTCTCACTTAACAAAGCTCATTCACTGTTCTCTAAAGTGTCCCTCACATTAAATAAAATAAATAAATAAATATAAATATGTTTATTCAGGAAAGGTACATACATACAAGTGATGTTACATTAATGGATCGATATATAGATAGAGCTAGTACATACAATGCCTAAAGCCACTATTACGCAATGCGTTTCGGGCAGGAAAAACATTAATATCTAGAACTTAATACTAATTGAGCATAAAGAATAAAATGTGTTGAGAACAAATACAAATAAAGATAAAAAAAAAGGGGAACATGACTATGTTATGTGCCTCTGTAACCCTTTCCACTACCGCCCACAAGATGGGTATGGGGTGCATAATAAATGAACTAAACTAACTAACTACACTCAGCACCCTTCCTGAATGCTAACTTTTTGGGTACAGGTAAGTGGTTAATCGGCCACAATTCCTCGGGCAACCCCCCCCCCCCCCCCCCGTACATTGGTATGCTTTTGGCCTTGCCTGCTCCCTACATGACTTAGGGTGAAGGCATATGTATATGGTTCCAAGTTCCATATACCATATACATACATATATATATATATGTATATGGTATATGGCTTGGTTCCAAGGGTTGTTATAGCCGGGGGGAAGGGTTGTAGATATAAGCTCCCACAGCCTGTAAAGTGCCCCTGAAGGCGTGCGTTTCAAATAGCCTCTGACAACCAAGTCCAGCTTCTGGCCTGCACATGTGGCTTAGTCTCTAGGTCTGGCGGAACTGCTGCTAGCAACAAGAGAAGGGGTGAAGGCGGGTCTCTGGCGCCTTAAAACCAGTTACTTCGGGCAGATGGGACTCGTTAGCCTGGAAAGGCAGCTCATCTAGGGGAAGGAAAACCCTGAATTCAAACCTCTGCTGTCTTGTGGCTAAACCCACTCATGGGAAAGACTTCGGGAGTCAACCCTGAGGAAAAATCCGGAGTCGAAGACCCTAAGGCAGTTTGCAGCTGTTTACAGCTACATTCTGGCAACTCCTGCGACGACACTGGTGCCAAGTGGTGCCTGCCCTTCCCTTGGATCTCATCGGTGGCGTGGAGAGGGTGGATCTGCTACATGGGCTACAGCTGATCCTCCATAATTACTACCCAGGCCTGTGCCCTGGAGAGGACACTCCAGTATCGCCTTGGTGATGGCTCAACACGGGAAGTGACAGTTACCGGTGATAAGCCTACCACTCAATTGGCGTAGAGTAAGGCGCCAGGGGTTGCTTCCGTCGGTGGGAGAAATCATCTGATTTCATAGGACAGCTACCGCCCGCCTCAAGCTGGGCAGCTCCCAGCCAATAAGGTGCTGTCCCGCCACGGTCCGCCTGCTCCACTGGGTGCGTGGGGCTTAGGCCACAATCCAATAAGCGGATCGTCAACCCATGCACCAGGCAAAAGAAAACAAACACAGAGCCACCCAGCTCTCCAACTGGGCACATGGAATGTAAGAACCATGACACCGGGTCTCTCGGAAGATCTACTGGAAGTGAACGATGCCTGTAAGACAGCTGTGATCAACAATGAACTGCGCAGGCTCCAGATGGACATAGTTGCCCTGCAGGAGACACATCTGCCCGCAACCGGCAGCATACGGGAGAAGGACTTTACTTTCCTCTGGCAGGACAAGCCACCAGAAGAGGTAAGGGAGCATGGCGTTGGCTTTGCCATCAGGAACAGGTTGCTGGGTCCATAGTACCGCCTATGGAGGGGTCTGCAAGGATTATCAAACTTCAGCTTCATACAGCAATAGGAATGGTCAGCCTCATCAATGCCTATGCACCAACACTGACCTCCTCTACCGAAGCGAAGGACAAGTTCTATGATGACTTCGGCCTAACTCTCAGAGACATACCTCAACAAGAGCCAGTCTTCCTCCTGGGTGATTTTAATGCAAGAGTTGGTTCTGATCACAGCTCTTGGCCTTCCTGCCTGGGCCAGTTTGGATTTGGGAAGATGAATGAGAGTGGGCAGCGTCTCCTGGAGTTCTGCTGCCGTCATGATCTCTGCATCACCAATTCCTTCTTCGACACCAAGCCCCAGCATAAGGTTTCCTGGAGACATCCCAGGTCGAAGCATTGGCACCAACTCAACCTGGTGATTACGGGGCGTAACAATCTGAGAAATGTCAAACTGACCCGCAGCTTCCAGAGTGCAGATTGCGACACCGACCACTCTCGTCGTTTGCAGAGTAAAGTTCCAGCCCCAGAAAATCCACAGAGCAAAGAAAGACAGAAGACCATGCATTAATGTAAACAAGACCCGTGACCTTCACAAGGTGCAGGAATTCACTGCGGCGCTGGTAAACGCCCTTCCTGTACCACCCTGCGATTCGTTGGCAAACTCTTCGCTAGGGTCGTTTTGGTCAGGCTTCAGATTCTTGCCGAAAGAGTGTACCCCGAGTCACAGTGCGGTTTCCGAGCAGAAAGGTCGACCACTGACATGGTGTTCTCCCTGAGACAGCTTCAAGAAAAGTGCAGGGAGCAGAGAAAAGCCTTATACATTGCCTTCATTGACCTTACAAAGGCCTTCGACCTCGTGAATAGGGACGGACTCTTCAAGATCTTGGCCAAAATTGGCTGCCCACCCATCCTACTCAGCATGATACAATCGTTCCACAAGGACATGAAGGGGACAGTCGTGTACGATGGCTCAACTTCTGAACCATTCAACATTAACAGTGGTGTTAAACAGGGGTGTGTTCTTGCTCCAACCCTGTTCGGCATCTTCTTCACGATCCTCGTCAAGCATGCCTTTGGAACAACCACAGAAGGCATCTATCTCCGTACAAGATCTGATGGAAAGCTCTATAATCTATCCAAACTCCGAGCAAAGACAAAAGTACGGATGCGAATCCTCAGGGAGTTCCTCTTCGCCGACGACGCAGCGATCACCACACACACAGCAGAAGGCCTGCAGCAGCTACTCAACCGCTTTGCCGCAGCCTGTTCCGCATTCGGCCTGACAATCAGCCTGAAGAAGACACAGGTGATGGGACAAGATGTCAATGAGCTACCCCTGTATGAATATAGCAGACTATGTGCTGGAGGAAGTTTGTGTACCTGGGCTCCACAATCTCAGACACCCTTTCCCTGGACACTGAGCTCAACAGGCGTATCGGGAAGGCCACAACAACACTGGCCAGGCTCACAAAGCGCGTTTGGGAAAATGCCAAACTGACAGTGCACACCAAGGCACAAGTCTACATGGCATGTGTGGTGAGTACACTTCTCTACGGCTCGAAATCCTGGACCCTGCACTCTCGCTAGGAGAGACGGCTTAATACCTTTCACATGCGGAACCTGAGACGCATCCTTGACATCACGTGGAAAGACCACGTCACCAACAACACTGTACTCGAGAGAACAGGAGTCCCTTCAATGTTCACTCTCCTGAAACAGAGACGCATGCGATGGCTGGGACATGTCACACGCATGGTCGATGGCTGCATACCGAAGGACCTCTTGTATGGAGAACTGGCATCAGGAAGGAGACCCACCGGAAGACCTCAGCTGCGTTTCAAAGATGCCTGCAAACACGACCTCAAGCAGATGAACATCTACATCAACACTTAGGAGGCAGCAGCTGTGGACAGCTCTGCCTGGAGATGTAAAGTGCAGAAGGGACTCCAGCAATTCGAGGATGAACTGAGGAGGCAGGCGGAGGATAATAGATTTCAGAGAAGGTTTTGACTACTGTCAGACGCACCCGCTTCGGCGTTTATCTGCGCTCGCTGCAGTCGAAACTGTCATTCTCGGGTTGGCCTTCACAGCCACAGCAGGCGCTGCATCCAACTACACTACAACAACTAGACACCCAGGGCACAACTCCATAACCCCACGGGATTGACAGATGCCTACTACTACTACATATGTATATGATTTGGGTTTACGGTGGGTGCTCTTCCAGAACCCCCTTAAAGTGTTAGGCTTCCACTTCTGGCAGTAGTTTTAGTATACATAGCTTAGTTAACTTCTGTAACTCATTTAATCTAGAATTAATTAAGACTACCAAATGTTTACTTAAGGAATAAATTCACACTGCACAAACGAGATACAGGGAAGAATGATTGCTACGTACATGCAAGTAACTAAGCTATAATTAATTGTAATTAATAACTGTAAATATTAATTATTACTAAATATACCTTAACAATAAATTAGTCCCATATCAATGCATTTTTCTTCCAAGTACAGAAAATGTGTATTTACACTTGTTACAAATAATTTATATACAGTATTGACACTGGACAAATAAGACACGTGCACATTTGTTACAAACAAAAGACACTCCCAAACAAGAAAAACATTCACAATACATTTACTCAAAATTATCAAACAAACAACTTATAAAATTTTGGAAATCATAAACAACCGTTCACAAACAAAGTCCAGTGATATAAGATCTCTCACAAACAAGAAAATGTGTTAAAATGCATTACAAACAAGTCATGATAAGACTTGTCTCAAAATGATAAACATTCACACTGTCGCAACAGGGAAAAATCTGTATATAAGTCGCATTTAGTCTAAAAGACACACGCTTGTACCAGACTCAAGAGCAATATGCGTATATCTATCACATTTCAGTGGCAAGACGAACCCGTGTACATTAAATTGTTACTAAAGAATAATGTATATACGCCACATTCTGTGTCAAGATGAACCTCCTCCCATATATTAGATTACTAAAGAATACGCCACACTTATTAAGGTTAACCTATATACCTCAGCCTTTCCATCGAGAACAATGCAATCATGAAAGGGTTTAACAAGAGTGTAGTTTACAGCTTAGCGATTTTTTATTTGTAATTTTCCAATAATAGCTTTGAGTAGATGTACAGTGGTAGGACAAAGGAGGTACACTTTGGAGTGTAGTTGAGGCTACGGCAGATGAAGTCAGTTAACACCTCGCAGCACAAACACAGTGCTTGCTACACAAACAAACACCCATGAAGCCCAACTTGGGTGTCAACACGCCACAAAGCACAATCAATGAAGGTGTGTGAGTAGGCACAGAGCTATACTAACAACAGTGATGGTGAGCATCTATCAAGCGAAAATTGGGTTGGCAAACTCGCTAAGCATGCAGACACCCACACACACACACGCATGCACACGCACATACATACATACATACATACATACATACATACATACATACATACATACATACATACATACATACATACATACATACATATATACACACACACACACACACACACACACACACACACACACACACACACACACACACACACACACACACACACACACACACACACACACACACACACACACACACACACATCCTGGTACATACAAGGGGGAAACAACGCACACTTAACACAGTAATGTCTGTTGACTGACACACTAAAATGGGTACACTGACAAGCTGTCTGATGGAGAGGGCAAGTGTGTCATAATGACTGCCCTCACACCCCAGAGTCACCCCACTTCGTTGCTGCACCTCACATTCCTACAGCTCCTCACACCCTTAAGGGGGGTCTTAAGGGTGTGAGAGCCCTTAAGAGCACTCTCAGAGCCTTTCATAATTGGTATTCCTCACTCCCTCAGGGGACCCTTAACCTGTCATAGCCCCCTCCCCCCCTCACAACATCAGGACTCCTCACACTGGCCTTAAAATTAATAATAATATCTTCGTTGAAGAGTTAACCCTTCCATTACGGTATGTCCTTATGAACTTGCGGGAGGTTGAGCTTTGACTCTTTGGTCCCGCCTCTCAACCGTCAATCAACAGGTGTACAGGTTCCTGAGCCTACTGGGCTCTTATCATATCTACACTTGAAACTGTGTATGGAGTCTGCCTCCACCACATCACTGCCTAATGCATGTGTTAACTCTGTTGATATATGGTTGCACCCTCAAATTTCAGTGGTATGTGGAGATAAGAGTGGCCATACAATGAACAGTTATAGTGCCCAATCCTTCAGTGCCCAATCCTTCAGTGCCCAATCCTTCAGTACCCAAGGAATCACATTGAGGAGGATGTGTCACTGCTGCCTCACCACATAAACTAGACTCTTAGCCTAGTGCCTCCTCATTCATTTATTTGTGATGATAATAGGGGTTTCCCCTGAATGAACTTGTGGAAATAGCAGATGATTCCCCAACCATTATAGGGAATAGTGGAGGAGTGAGGTGATGGAATAACGACTCCCCCACTATTATTACTACATCGTATTTCCTCACTTTTATGAATTCCAAAGGCAGAATTTTTTAAATTATTGGGGGGTAGTTGGGGAGGAGAGCCATTAACAGGAGTTAATAGTTTGATTTTGTCATCATTCCACCCACAAAGCAGGGCAAATAGGAAGTTGTACTTGATTTGATCATAATCTCCGCATGGTTTTTGAGCTTTGTTTAAATCTAAATTTATTTTGAATTAGTATTTTGTTAGTAGGCTCCTGGGAGATGAGGAGGCAAGGCCCTCCACGCCCAAATTATGGCAACTAATTTTCGTTTTAGTTATCTTCCTCTTTTAAACTATAATTACAAAATTTTTGTTGTAATATTATTTTAAATGTTATTTTCATATTTTTGTTGCCTGGGCATTCTCGCGATAAATCATCCCTTCACAGCCTACCACAGCCAACTTGTGGTACGTTAAATTATTGGCTTACTTATTCACAAACATTATTTGCCTTATATATTCTTAATTGTTTATTTTAATTTATCAAATATTTCAAAATGAAGGCAGAATCTCTACAAAAAAATTACATAATGGAAGGGTTAACTAACATAAAAATCAATAACAGTTTGTCATATTTATAATAATATTGACCAACTGACTGTTCAAAGATTTACTGTGAATATGCAGTAACTGGCCAGTGTGAGGATGAGTATGAGGATGAGTGTGAGGATGAGTGTGAGGTTGGGAGTGAGGAGAGCAGCGACCGAGTGACTACTAGGTACAGCAGGAAACACTCCTGGAGCAAAGGTGTGGGGGGTGAGTGGAGGGGTGTATATGGCACCAGCACTCACCTGAACCCTTGGAGAAGGAAGAGCTAGTAGGAACCTGAAGGAAGTCGTTGGAATTCCTGTTGGTGGGCGTTGCCTCTCTCTCTGTAGTGGCTTGAGCAGCAGCGGCAGCAGCGGCGGCAGCAGCTGCTGCGGCTACTACGGCAGGAGGGGGTGCCAGGGGGATTATCTCTGGGCGTGGGGAACTGGCCACACCTGTGTGCAATGCCTTCTGCACCAGCCCTGTCAGTGATGCCAGTTGCCGTTCCATTTGTTCCACCCGCATGCTGTAGAAGGCAGACCTGCCGGGAATATCAGGAACAATCAAGTGATTGTTAACACCACACTCTTAGCCATCACTCCATCTACTGTCTACCCCTCAGCGTGCTCTCTACATTCACCTTTCAGCTATCTACAATAACTGCTTCTATCTCCTCTACTGCTGCCTATCACTCCTTCTATTAGCATAGCCACCTGCCCTTTACAGCTATAGTCCCAGTGATGAAAACATCATGCAGAGCATATGCAAACTGTGAGAAGCCATTACTGCCGAGCCGAATAAATGGAGTATTATACAAGTGTTGTAATAGATATACAGTGTAATTGTACATTAGATATTAATAATCTCCATCGAGACCTTAGAAATGTCTAGATAGATTTCTGGCGGAGGTCTACTTTGACTGGGGGGGGGTACCTCCCAATCCTCGGACAAACATTCTTTCTTTGTTAGATGACTCAGCTGGTGCCGCCCCCTCTACCGGTCGGAGCACCGTCGAGTCTGTTTAATAATTCGTTCTAATAAGGTGATCTTTTAATGAGTTACCTTTCTTCCATGATACCATAGCAGGTGTCTCTGGAAAAGAGGGACCATATTGGGTGTTCGTTGTAGGTTTCCCCTCACCCAAGTCCATATATCTCAGGTTAGACTGTAGTGGTTTAGCATAACCTTGGAACAAGAGCGTTCGTAGGCGCCATCTGTCCAGGTGTTTGTTTCTCTTTGTTACTCTTACTAAGAGTAGGAGTAAATCAACATTATACACCAGATGAGCTTGAGCTTAACTGTACAACAGCTGCCAGTGTCATAGGTGCTCATTTTGTTCTTAATGTTATAGACTCACCCTCTGAAACTCTTGCAAGAGTTGATAAAGCAATCAAGATACTGAAATATTGGAGCTGCATACACCCACCACTGGTATTGGATGTTTGTATGTTATGTTTCATGACATTCCTTGCCACACCAGGAAAACCCATACCTTGTGGATACCTTATGTTGATTCCAAGGATCAACAACCCGGCGGCCCGGTCTCTAATCACATCTCCTGCAGCAAGTTGAAGCAAGTTTCATGACTGAACTCTCCCCCCCTCTCCCCCAATTTGCATGCCTATCCCAAACAGTTTATCAGAACCACTAAGTTTAGAAATGTATAATTAAGGTGATCAGGGTAGTTTTTCTCGGTTTAATTCATGCTGCTGTCACACAATCCCAAATCATATGGTATTACACCATACCAGGGGTTAAGTACCAGGGGTTAAGTACCAGGGGTAAAATACCACTTGTCATTACCGAATGACAAGTGGCCTTCACAGTTAGTCATGCATCATATTCTGAGCTGTTATGTGTCATATCTTATTGACACAAAGTCTGCAATACTGTCATGCCATATTTCACTGTCTTAGGATCTATCTAGTTCTTCTCCTACTTATTTGTCCCCTTCCTCAGTGTAACTAACCTGCTCCCCTTCCCCTACGTCTCACCTGACTCTCCTCTTCCTCCACACCTCCCTCTCCTCTCCCCTCCCTTTCCCCCTTCCTTCCAATCCCCTTCCCCTCCCTCTTCCCCTGTCCTCCCACTCCCCGGACACTCCCCCGTCCCCTCCCTCTCACCTGGCCTCCTCGTCGATGATAGGAGTGACGGAGCCGGAGCGGGAGCCGTACTGGCCGCCGTAGTAAGGGTCCTCGTAGCTGGGCGTGGGTGTGATGTAGGTGGAGCCGCCCCCACTGCTGCTGTAAGGGCGCGGGGAGCGCTCAGGCGACGACAGGTACCCGTCTGCCAACATCCTTTCTGTCAAGGGAGAGATGACAGTCTTAAATTGATGTCAGGGGGAGGGGGGAGTGAGTGAATGTGTGTGTGTGGGTTTACTAGTTGTGTTTACTAGTTGTGTTTTGTGGGGGTTGAGCTTTGCTCTTTGGGCCCGCCTCTCAACTGTCAATCAACTGTTTACTAACTACTTTTTTTTTTTTTTTTCCCCACACCACACACACACACACACCCCAGGAAGCAGCCCGTGACAGCTGACTAACTCCCAGGTACCTATTTACTGCTAGGTAACAGGGGCACTTAGGGTGAAAGAAACTTTGCCCATTTGTTTCTGCCTCGTGCGGGAATCGAACCCGCGCCACAGAATTACGAATCCTGCGCGCTATCCACCAGGCTACGAGGCACAATGTGTGTGTGTGTGTGTGTGTATGTGTGTGTGTACTCACCTATTTGTGTTTGCGGAGGTTGAGCTTTGGCTCTTTGGTCCCACCTCTCAACTGTCAATCAACAGGTGTACAGATTCGTGAGCCTACTGGGCTCTATCATATCTACATTTAAAGCTGTGTGTGGAGTCAGTCTCCACCACATCACTGCCTAATGCATTCCATCCGTTATGTGTGTGTGTGTGTGTGTGTGTGTGTGTGTGTGTGTGTGTGTGTGTGTGTGTGTGAGTGTGAGTGTGAGTGTGTGTGTGTGTGTGTGTGTGTGTGTGTGTGTGTGTGTGTGTGTGTGTGTGTGTGTGTGAGTGTGAGTGTGTGTGTGTGTGTGTGTGTGTGTGTGTGTGTGTGTGTGTGTGTGTGTGTGTGTGTGTGTGTGTGTGTGTGTGTACCCTGATTTTTTGACATCAGTAGATGTGTGTAATTACCTAAGTGTAGTTACAGGCTGAGAGCTATAATATGGTGTCCCGTCTTCCCAGTACTCTTTGTCGTATAACACTTTTGTTTTTAACTATTGATGGTTTTGGCCTCAACCACCTTCTCACTAAACTTATTCTGACTGTCTAGCACTCTGCAAAAGTGAACTTTCTAGTGCTTTTTGCAACTTTGTTTCCTAAGTTTGAATCTATGACATCTTGCTCTTGAATTTTGCAGTTTTCAAACATTCTTCTTTGTCAATTTTGTCGGTTCCTGTTACAATTTTCACGTTTTCATATTAGTGATCATATCGCCGCTTTTTCTTCTATCTATTCGTTTGCCTTTTTCGGGTAGAAGGTAGACACAGTAGTCGCTTCTGTATATATTTATTGACTGAGATAGCAAGGTATATATCTGCCTAGCCGAGGTCCTTCTACTCTGAGTCTGTGAGGATAACTGAGGCTGCTGGGAGCATGCCTGATGCTCCTCTGTCTGGCATGACGTCAGAGGCCTACTCGCCTGTGATTGGTTACATTTCAACTGACAGAATTTGAGTATAACATATCCCCTAGACGCAAAAAAGAGACACAGACTCCAAAATATGTTTAGGGTCTGTGATAGTGTTTTTTTTATTAATTCTTGATGATTATAGAATTCCAGGAGTGTGGGGCCTGGTGCTGAGTACATGGGCATGCTCTCTATGGCTACTTCGAAGAGCAGTTGGATCAGGGGTGACATCTGATATATGGTTCGATGGTGGTGTCACATTCGTAAACAATTTCTTTGGATCATTGATCTTCAGTGTGGTGAGGGGTTCACTGAGAATAGACTTGTACTGTAGGCTCAGTACTTCACTCATTTCTTTGTTGTCATCTTTGACAGTTCTATCACCATTGTACAAGGGGCCCAATGTTAGATGTAGTTTTTGTTCGAGATTTTGCACAAGAGAAAATGTATTTTGGATTCATCTCTTTTTCACTTATGGCATTTTGCTTTCTTTGTCTCTCCTTGATCTCACAAAGGTTATTAACACCTTTAAATGCACGGATGGTGAAATATTAGAGAGAGATTCCATAGTTGGAAATGTGTAGCACACACTCCTCTCACAATGTTCTTCACGTGGTCCTCAGATGACAGTTTTCTATCCAGAACTACCCATAGATCTCTATCAGAATTTGTAAAAGCTTCTTCACATAATTTGTACACTAGGTCTATTTTCCCCTATTTCAATTTCCACAAGATGGCATTTATTCGCATTAAATACCATTTGCCATATGTTGCTCCATACACTTATTTTGTCCAGGTCTTGTTGAAGGGCATGCCACTTGTCTAAGTCACATATCTTTCGTAGTAGCTTAGCATCAATAATAAACACATTCAGATTACTCTGTATTCCTTCTGGTAGATCGTTCATATGGACAAAGAAAATTACCGGTGCTAGAACTGAACCCTGAGGTACTCCACTAGTAACATATTTCTAGTTTAAAACATCGCTTCTGAATACCGCCCTCATCTGCCTGTCTAAAATATTCCTCCACGTGAATGGAGAAAAGAACACCTGACAGCTGAGTGGACAGCGCTTCGGATTCGTAGTCCTGAGGTTCCGGGTTCGATCCCCGGTGGAGGTGGATCGAATGAGCAAAATGTTTCTTTCACCCCTGATACCTAGCAATAAATAGGTACCTGGGAGTTAGACAGCTGCTACGGGCTGCTTCCATGGGGTGGAGGCCTGGTCGAGGACCGGGCCGCGGGGACAATAACCCCCCAAATCATCTCAAGATAACCTCAAGATAAGATGTTAGAAGTCTCCCTTTCCTCCCACCATGATGTTCCAGTTTCCTAAACAGCCTGTAGTGTAAGACTGGAAAAAGTCTTTAGTCCAGGTAAATGCTGTCAATCCAATCATCTCTGATTGGATTGAGGAGTCCAATCAAAATCCAATCACCTATAAAATAAATAGGTAAATAAAATAAAATAAAAATAAAATAAAATGGGCTAAAATAGGTCCAATAAAATCCAATCACCTATAAAATCTCTGTGACTCTATCGTAGAAACTAAGTAGATTTGTTACACATGATCTTCCAGTTAAAAAAATCATACTATCTGTCTGTCAGGATAAAAACCCACACTTACATATTTGTGTATTTTATGTAAAGATTTACACCAAGCCTTTTGTACTCTCCTGAGTGCTTTATCAAGATCTGAGTGTATGGTTAGGATGAGACTTACATCTCAATGACTAATAAGGTTATATCAAGTTCAAGTATGTTTATTGAGATAAGAAAGAAACACATCTCAAAGGGATAGAGTAGCTTAGGCTATTTCTACCCCCCCTATAGTCTATATTGATCCGGTAGAGTAATGGCTTGGGACGTAGGGGTATAGGTGGTGTTGGGGGTGGAGGGGTATGGGGTGCGGGGTTTCAGGGTAAGGGGGTATCAGGAGAATCAGTGAGAGGGGAGGAATGATATGAGGGATGAGGGGACTATGATTATCTTATTATATAAATAACCAAGAATTATATTAAAAACAATTCATTACAGTAAAAACTAAAGAAATATTAACTAATATCATAACAAACGCAAATTTCTTAAAAAACTCTGTGATCTAATAACTGTGTGTGTGTGTGTGGAGGCTAGATCAATGGGGCTAGCCCCACCCGAATGGAAGATCCTTGAATACACCCGCCCTAAATATTTTGAGAGCAAAAAGTCCAACAACAGTTTTTTTCCTATAGAAATATACAACATTATTAACTGATCTGGATAATATTAAATGAAAATTGTTGTTGTTCAAAGTTTGGCCATAGTACGATAAAAGAAGTAACCTCAATTCAGCGCCTCTTGACCGTTTTCTCTAGACTGTCAGAGAAAACAAAGAACTGACGCAGACTTGAAAGGGGGAACTATTATATTTCTGCATAAATATAAAAAAATAATAAAGCAACACATTTGCCCTTTTTTGTGTTACTGTATCATAAAGTAATACAGTAAGTGAAGTATAAGAACACGAAACAATGGGTATAAATTGGATAAATTTAGATTTAGGGAAGATCTGGGTAAATACTGGTTCGATAACAGGGTTGTTCATTTGTGGAACAAATGGAACCCCATAACGTGGTAGAGGTGGTGTCCCTCGATTGTTTCAAGCGCGGGTTGAACATGTATATGAGTGGGATTGGGTGGTTATAAACAGGAGCTTCGTATGAGCCAATAGGCCTTCTGCAGTTACCTTTATTCTTATGTTCTTATTCGTAATAATGTACAAAAAGAGAGGGGGAGAGAGGGAGAGGAAGTAAGAGAGAGAGGGGGGAAGAGGAACTTCCCCAATACTAGTAATAGTACTTAAAACATATATCCTTATCAGTGTAATCACCTCTGTCGACATGCATTGTAGATATTTGTTGATATAAAACCTTGCTACAATGTACCTTTTCATCTTACCTGATATGTTAGATTAAGGACCCGCCTGAAACATTATGCGTGTTAGTGGCTTTGTGTGAATGTGAAAATATCACTGATGTAATCTCCCCAACCCAATGTGTCTTCTTGTAAATAAGATATTATTGTTATTATTATTATTATTATTATTAAAGAGGGAGAAGAAGTAAGAGAGGGAAAGAGAGATGAAGAGCTAGTTCCCTTCTCCACACCCCCTCCACCTGTTGCTCCACACACACACACACCACCACCTGTTGCTCTACACACACACACACCACCACCTGTTGCTCTACACACACACACACACACCACCACCTGTTGCTCCACACACACACACACACACGCCACCTGTTGCTCCACACACACACACACACACACACACATACACCACCACCTGTTGCTCTACACACACACACACACACCACCACCACCTGTTGCTCCACACACACACACACCACCACCTGTTGCTCCACACACACACACCACCACCTGTTGCTCCACACACACACACCACCACCTGTTGCTCCACACACACACACACACACACACACACACACACACACCACCACCTGTTGCTCTACACACACACACACCACCACCTGTTGCTCCACACACACACACACCACCACCTGTTGCTCTACACACACACACACACACCACCACCTGTTGCTCCACACACACACACACCACCACCTGTTGCTCCACACACACA
>NC_091160.1:35772235-35784735 GCF_040958095.1 Procambarus clarkii | reverse complement strand
TAGTAATGGTGGTGTTAGTAATGGTTATGGTGTTAGTAATGGTGATGGTGTTAGTAATGGTGGTGGTGTTAGTAATGGTGGTGGTGTTAGTAATGGTTATGGTGTTAGTGATGGTGGTGGTGTTAGTAATGGTGGTGGTGTTAGTAATGGTTATGGTGTTAGTAATGGTTATGGTGTTAGTAATGGTGGTGGTGTTAGTAATGGTGGTGGTGTTAGTAATGGTGGTGTTAGTAATGGTGATGGTGTTAGTAATGGTGGTGGTGTTAGTAATGGTGGTGGTGTTAGTAATGGTGGTGGTGTTAGTAATGGTGGTTTTAGTAATGGTGGTGCTGCTAATGGTGGTGCTACTAATGGTGGTGCTACTAATGGTGGTGCTACTAATGGTGGTGCTACTAATGGTGGTGCTATTAATGGTGGTGCTACTAATGGTGGTGCTACTTATGGTGGTGCTATTAATGGTGGTGCTACTAATGGTGGTGCTACTAATGGTGGTGCTATTAATGGTGGTGCTACTAATGGTGGTGCTATTAATGGTGGTTGTCGTGCTAGTTATGAAGATGTTGGTGGTGGTGGTACTGACAGTGGTGGTTATTGTGGTAGTGGTGGTATTGACAGTGGTGGTAATTGTGGTGGTGGTGGTACTGACAGTGGTGGTAATTGTGGTGGTGGTGGTATTGACAGTGGTAATAATTGTGGTGGTGGTGGTACTGACAGTGGTGGTAATTGTGGTGGTGTTGGTAATGGTGGTAATTGTGGTAGTATTAGCTATGTGGTAACGGGAGGGACACATGTTGTGGGAATGGGGTAATGGGTAGTGATATTGTTGTTGTTGGTGGTAGATAGGGGGTGTAGGGTGAGGGGGGGTGGCATTAATGGGGAGTGGTAGGGGGGGGGGGCTACACCCTCAAAGGTGACCCTAGAGGGGGGGAGAGAGTGGGTGGGTGGGGGTACAAGCAGGCCCTAAGAACAACTATGGCACTGGGGGTTGACAGTCAAACAGGCAGGGTGGTGGTGGTGGCAGCAATAAAAGCGGCAAGAGCCATGCGTGTTAGCGGTCGAGCAGTGGCCTCAACTGATGGCACTTAGGGCACTAGAGCAGGGAACACTGGCTGTCATGCAGGTGGCAGCAGGTGGCACTAAGGGGCGGTGGCAGCAGGCGGCACTAAGGGGCGGTGGCAGCAGGCGGCACTAAGGGGCGGTGTCACTGACCCTGCGAGGAGTACAGCAGGTCGAGGCCCTCAGACGAGGAGGAGTAGGAGTAGGAGCGCGCCATGTTGTGTTGTGGACGGGGGCCGTCAGCAGGCCCGGTAGGGGGCCCTGGCGGGGGCGCCGAGGGCCGCAAGCCGCCCTTCACCCCCATCAGCCCATGGGGCCCGCCCGCTGGCCCCTGGGGCCCGCCCGCGTACCGCTGCGGTTTCGGGGGCGCCACGCCGGGTGCTGCAGACACCACAAGAGCTGTCATGGTCTTGTTCAGAGTATGTAAACAACACAACTAACGTGAATAATGGCTGTCCTGATGAGCCAGCGTCCGCTCCCACACCAGATCTCATCCCTTCTGACACCACAACACTCTACACTGTGGACACCCTACACCCTACACTGTGGATACCACAATACACTGTGGACACCCTACACCCTACACTGGGGACACCACAACACCCTACACTGTGGACACCCTACACCCTACACTGTGGACACCCTACACTGTGTACACCACAACACCCTACACTGTGGACACTGTGGTTCAGAGTATGTAAACAACACAACTAACGTGAATAATGGCTGTCCTGATGAGCCAGCGTCCGCTCCCACACCAGATCTCATCCCTTCTGACACCACAACACTCTACACTGTGGACACCCTACACCCTACACTGTGGATACCACAATACACTGTGGACACCCTACACCCTACACTGGGGACACCACAACACCCTACACTGTGGACACCCTACACCCTACACTGTGGACACCCTACACTGTGTACACCACAACACCCTACACTGTGGACACCCTACACCCTACACTGTGGACACCCTACACCCTACACTGTGGACACCCTACACCCTACACTGTGGACACCACAACACCCTACACTGTGGACACCACAACACCCTACACCCTACACTGTGGACACCACAACACTCTACACTGTGGACACCACAACACTCTACACTGTGGACACCACAACACTCTACACTGTGGACACCCTACACCCTACACTGTGGACACCCTACACTGTGGATACCACAACACTCTACACCCTACACTGTGGACACCACAACACCCTACACTGTAGACACCACAACACCCTACACTGTGGACACCCTACACTGTGGACACCACAACACCCTACACTGTAGACACCACAACACCCTACACTGCGGGACACCACAATACAACCCAACACCAAGGGAGCACCCGCACCATATTAGCTGAAGGTGTAGGCCACTACCACACGAGTAGTTGCCACCCGCACAATACATTAATTGAAGATACAGTGGCAACCCGCACCATTACTTCTCCTTGACATTCCCTGGTCACGTGATGACGGCCTCCGTCGTCCCGCCCAATCTCCACCTCCCATCACGTCACATACTCCTGTTTACTCTTCCAACTGAGCATCAATTTGAGCAGCCTGGTTCAGATTGGTGTGGATATGCCCAGGTTATCGGCGCATTGCACTGCTTGGTTATCTTGAGGTTATCTTGAGATGATTTCGGGGCTTTCAGCGTCCCCGCGGCCCGGTCCTCGACCAGGCCTCCACCCCCAGGAAGCAGCCCGTGACAGCTGACTAACACCCGGGTACCTATTTTACTGCTAGGTAACAGGGGCATAGGGTGAAAGAAACTCTGCCCATTGTTTCTCGCCGGCGCCTGGGATCGAACCCAGGGCCACAGGATCACAAGTCCAGCGTGGGATTAAAACACATACATGCCTTCAATACCAATAGTTCACTCTCCTGAACTACCCACCCAATGCATTGATATTGAATTGCCAGTGGCAGTTTACAACGTGGGGGAGATACATCAAGAGACTGTCGGTGAGGTTGTCCAAGACAAGCTCTACACTCACCCAGTCTATTATGCAACATTATGCAAGATTGTTGTTAATGAGTTCCAGTTATCGATTGAGAGTCTGCAAGTGGTCTGCAAGTGGTCTGCATTCCGTTTTTCAATCATAAACGGGGAGATTGGATTAATGAGCATTCGCCCTTTGTTGATGAGGACGGGCTAATTGCCGACCTACTTGGCATACAGAAGCTCCGTGATGAACACGTCACTCTGAAGTTCAAGGACGAGTCTCTGCTTTGAAGCAGTTGCAACAGTTGCTGTGGGCAACATAACAGTGAAGGTCAACCATGCAGGGGGAGGACACCGCCTGTAAGGTGGTGCAAGACGAATGCTCCATTAACAATACGTGACGGTGTAGTGAAGATGGTGCTCTCCCATTATGGCGGTGTGCTTGATATTCGGCCCCATTGCTT
The DNA here is from genome assembly GCF_040958095.1 of Procambarus clarkii. Taxonomy (NCBI): domain Eukaryota; kingdom Metazoa; phylum Arthropoda; class Malacostraca; order Decapoda; family Cambaridae; genus Procambarus; species Procambarus clarkii. The sequence continues at coordinate 35,781,249 of NC_091160.1, read as the reverse complement.
TACTTCTATACCAGCTAAGGGGGGTTCTATCTGGGAACCTGTCAGCCTGGAGATCGTGAAGGGGATCCCTTCATCGCTATGCATGCCAGAAAGCATGCTGCATATATTTCATCAAAGGCATACCTGTTTTCAAGTGTGAGTTGCCTGGTCACATGGCTGCTGTGTGTCTGGTTGTTCCGGAGGGAGCAAATGTTCCGGGAATGAGGCTCTCGGAAGTTTATTTTCCACCAATGTCGGGTGTTGGGAATCACGGAGGTGGTAAGATGGATGGTGAGTCCTTGAGGGTGTCTTGTGCTGTCCCTGTAGGTGGTGGTGGTAATGGTGGGGCTGGTACACTTGTCTTATTGTCACTAGGTGGTGGTGTGGTGGGTGATGGTGGTCGACCTCACCAATGGTTGCTGTAGAGACGCTTGGCAGTGGTGCTGGCTGTAAGGTTGATGTCACAAAAATGGTTTAGTTTGTGATGATACAGTGCCGCGTTTCAAAGGGGAAAAGTTGAGTGGGGATCTGGTGAATACGCACAAAAAGAGGAAGTGCGCAGTTGAGAGTGGTGAGGGATGGATTGTCTGTAGCTTTCCCGGTTCATCCTGGTGTGGGTGGTAGTGAGGGAGCACCTGTGTCACTGGAAATGGTTCGTGCTGAGGTTCATGACGTAAAGAGGTGTGTGCCATCTGATGTAAGTTGGTATGTTGGAGTTGATATCATCGAGTCATCTGATCCTTTGTTGAAGGTCTTGCTGTGGCAGGTCTCTTTGGCTTGTTATGATGGTACTGCTATTGAGGCTAGTTTAGAGGCAGGTCTGGTTTCGGATGTTGCTGGTACGTTGGATGTATCTGATGATAGGGAAGGTATTGTGGACCAGGATGGGTGTTCAGTGGTCGTCGATTCCTTGTTAGATATTGTGGCTGCATGTAGTTCCTCTGATAAATTCTCTTGACATTCTGTGGTATCCTGATTTCGAGGCTTCGATGAAGGATGTGGGATGGGGTGGTGAGGCCAGTGTAACGAATGCTGGATCGAGTGATGTCACAACATTTGATGATATAAAAACAGCAGTTGTAGTGACTATGAGGGTTCTGTCATTAAGTCTGAGATTTTATACATTGATATCTGTTGGTTAAGAATGTGGTCGAGTCTGCCAATCGGTCGATTTTCCAGTTTCTGTTGATGGACCAGTATATGCTAGTGAAGAGTGTGCCGTCGCTTCGTGCTGACGTTGGTCGAGTTTGGTGGACGTATACTGCAAAGCTGCAGCAATATTTCAGAGGGAGTTTAGCCAGAATTTCTTAGTTTAGTCTCTTTGTCGGTACCATTGTGCTTTGCCTTATGGGTTAGTTATCTGTTGCAGGCTCCGGGTGCGGGTGATGTCACCCGTCTGATACATCTGTACTACTCTAAGTATTGAGGTGCTCCTCAATACTTAAGAGAGCACACTGGATTGAGTGATTGAGGGATACGTTTCTTGGTTTGTGTTGGGCCTTCTCGTTTGAGTATGTCATATTTTTTACCGTTTTTTTTTTAACAACTCCTTTGCTGGTTGTGGTCGTTGATAGTATTGGTGACGGATTATATTTATTGTCTGCGGGCTGGTCGTTTGAGGAGGCTGACAGTGGTCCAGCTGTTAGGTTTCCTGGCTGGCAGGCCATTGTATACTCTGCAGAGGCTTCAAGTAGGGTTTCCCGGGAGGATGCGAATGTGGTTCACAGAATGTGCTGGAGTTGAAGGTCTCATGGTTTCTGTGGCGTTGATTCTGTTTCCGTATTCGTAATCAAGTGTTCTGTGTACCTTATCTTGAATGTGTAATTGTGATCTGTGTACTGAAAATGTCTGTCTGTACATTGTATTTAATATTTTGATTTCATTACTATACTCTTGATATGCTATACTATAATTTGTGCATAATTTGGCTTGAATTTGTTTTGTTACTGATTATAGACTGTACTGTTACCTTGTGTGGTGCTTGTATAATGCACATGTCATTATTTCTCTTTTTAATTCTGTTAACTACAAACCTGTACACATTGAATCTATATGGACTGTGTGTGTCGAGTATCATGTTTTGTTTGTTGATATGTGTATAGATTGTTGAGTGTGCAAGTGGTGAATGGCTTAAGTGGCCAGCTGGATGTGACATAGCGGGTAATTTAAGGTTGTCAGATGTTGAATTTGAAGTTTAAGAAGCACAACAACACAGGTGCTGGACTTGCCCTGGTGTTCCTGTGTTAGGGGGAAATTCTAAAATCTTGCAGATTCACGTCGTTTGCAGACGAAAAATCTCTATTTGCAACACTGGTGCAGATGCTAGCATGCTTTGGCGTTCCCCCCCCCTAATGGTATTATTTTGAATACCATTGTTACTTCATTCACTTTTGTATTCTTGGTATCCTTCTTATGGATTCAAAGTTTGCCAGTTCAGGCTACTGATTACATACACGAATGTGACTATCCATCCTGCAAGATGAGGATTGTTTTGCAGTAAAAAGATGCACTTCGATGATGCACAGATGCACAAAAGATGCACTTCGATGATGCACAGATGCACAAAAGATGCACTTTGATGATGCACAGATGCACAAAAGATGCACTTTGATGATGCACAGATGCACAAAAGATGCACTCTTTGATGCACTATGTAACACTTCGTATAGTCTGGGCTCTAGGGGGCTGCTGCAGAAATGCAGATGTGCCTAAGTATGCTATTCAAAAACAAAAAGTTCCCCGGAAAGGTGAATGCCGGACCCCCACCACCAGATGCGATACTAAGTCATCCCAGACCCATCGTCAGGAGTCCGGGGACCACTGGGTGATGAACTTAAGTCAAAGCCGGTCCTATACTGCACAATCGTCATTCTCATTTGAGCAGAAACGCAGTAACGTCTTCCAATGACAAGTGGAGCAGGAACTAGATGCTCGCCACGGCACGAGAGTACACTATGAGGAGGCCAATATGTCTCTCTGCCCCAAGATACAAACCAGTAAAGGGAAAATATGTATTGTACACGTTCCCTGTGGCCCTTGTACCTGCGCCAGGCGCCGTATCAACCCAGGTCCTTGAAGAGGGGACACGAGACACCATTTCCGTCGTGCGTTCCGGCGGCCCGAGGCGAGGTAGTGTGTCTGTCAAGATTGGCCTACATGATGGTACGTTCACCGTTGGGAACATCCTCTCCTTGTGCGGGCCGCTCCAAGCAACAGCCTGGTGGACCAAACTCTCACACGTCAAGTCTGGCCCCGGGCCGGGCTTGGGGGAGTAGAAGAACTCCCAGAACCCCATCAACCAGGTATCAACCAGGTATCCTCACCAGTATTTGATGGGTGTTGACCAGACCACACACTAGAAAGTGAAGGGACGACGACGTTTCGGTCCGTCCTGGACCATTCTCATGTCGATTGATCCTCACAATCGACTCGAAAATGGTCCAGGACGGACCGAAACGTCGTCGTCCCTTCACCTTCTAGTGTGTGGTCTGGTCAACATACTTCAGCCACGTTATTGTGACTCCTCGTCTGCATTTGATGGGTAGTATTTTGCCCGGCTAACCATCGACAACTTTGGGTTGGCCAAGACAAAATGACAGCCATACTGATTATAACTTTCGCTAACTATTGAGCCTGTCCTCCTGACCGTTCCCAACATCACTAAACTGCTGTACTAAAGTGCCCGAACCTAACCAACCCGAGGACCCACATACAGAAAACTAACACAGATAAATTTTGAGAGTCTATTTTGTTGTACAGAACTTTTTGGCCCTAGGTAATGTCAAAATGCGATGTAGATTGAGAGAATCGGTTGAACTATTCCATAAGAATAGTGGTGATCGATCCAAGTTTATTCAACATGAAATGATAGTAACTTTTGAAACTAGGAAGTTACTCGTATCAATATGTAGTAAATGGCTTACTAGAGCCTTAGAAAGTCACTTTTGTACTATTTTCTAGAGTCCAACTATAAAATAAAAAAGCTAAAAACCAAATTTAAATTTTAATTCCTAGGGTTAGTAAAGCACATATATACTACATTAGGCCTCGGATAACATGTATTAAACCTATAATGGTTAGGTTAGGGTTTTATTACTCCCAACAATATAAAAACTTTTTCAGTTTGTCCAAATTCAATGATAAAAAATTCTACTTTCTGGTGATCCATGACGACACGTTTGTACGAGTGATCCAGGTCGTTACCCTAACTACTCTCATCTAGAACTACTACTAGAACTACATCTAGAACTACTACTCATCTAGAACTACTCTCATCTAGAACTACTACTCATCTAGAACTACTCTCATCTAGAACTACTACTCATCTAGAACTACTCTCATCTAGCAGTGTGGGTGAATTCATGCCAGGTTCGCCGCCCGGGTTAGTTATGCTCGTTGACAAACTAGCAAATGGTTTAATGTTGCTGGATTATAAGTTATTCTGCGGGTCTGACTCCGCCTGACCCGGCCTAGCCTAGCCTGTGGGGAGTCTGACTCCACCTAGCCTAGCCTGCGGGGGTCTGGCCCGGCCTAGCCTAGCCTGTGGGGAGTCTGACTCCACCTAGCCTAGCCTGCGGGGGTCTGGCCCGGCCTAGCCTAGCCTGTGGGGAGTCTGACTCCACCTAGCCTAGCCTGCGGGGGTCTGACTCCGCCTGGCCCGGCCTAGCCTAGCCTGTGGGGAGTCTGACTCCACCTAGCCTAGCCTGTGGGGAGTCTGACTCCATTTAGCCTAGCCTGTGGGGAGTCTGACTCCACCTAGCCTAGCCTGTGGGGAGTCTGACTCCACCTAGCCTAGCCTGTGGGGAGTCTGACTCCACCTAGCCTAGCCTGTGGGGGTCTGACTCCGCCTAGCCTAGCCTGTGAGGGTCTGACTCCTAGCCTAGCCTGTGAGGGTCTGACTCTGCCTAGCCTGTAGAGGTACTCCGCCTAGCCTTGCACTTTAACAAGGTCTCCCCTCCAACACCTACACAACACCCACAATGTGGTACACAACACCGTACCAGCGAGTCCTAGCAAATGTCTCAGCGAGGCTCCCAAAGTGGTCTCAGCGAGGCCCCCCCCCAAAGTGGTCCACGTGAGAGAACAATGAACAAAGAACAGTTCACATCAATTTAATATAAAATGCCAAAACGTAGGCTAGCGTAATTGTGATGCGGGTGATGAGACAACCGCCCAGATGTAGTGACGACCTGCGTGGGCGGCGGCCCCCCGCCCACGGCCCGCCCGCCCCAGCACAATGGTCAACAGGTGGTGGTGGTGGCCCGTGTCAGAGCGCGGACCATGGCTTCGAACGCGTGTCCCACTCATTGAATGATTGTGTCAGCGCCCGCATCAGAATTACCCTCAACCAAAGGGATATTAAGGAATAGATATATTGTGAAATATATCGACTGAAACTGCCATTGATCAGATGGAGAGGATAATCCCCGATGACGCGACTGGTGGTAAAGTTTACATAACAATTCCCGCGCGCTATTTTACCCGCAGGTCCGCAGTAAGATTTTTTAACGTGGCGAAGAAAGTTCCCCGTTGCTGGGCCAAACTATTTTAAATATTAATGATTAAATTATACTCTGGGTCGTAGACTATAACCACGGTATATATCATGGCGGTATTAATGCATATTAACCGCTCTAAAAATGATCTCGGGAGAGGGCAAATATTTATATATTCATTACTTTTTATTCACTTTACAAAAACAGTGAAAAACTTTCGTAAGACTTAAAAAAAAGTAAAAAATGGAACAATAAGTCAACAAATATTCCTTTTCTTGGTCCTGTATAAAAGTCTATAATTTCAAAAGTGTCCGATTCTTTTTTAAACTTACATTACAAAAACTATAATATGTAACTAAATATGTAGCTAATGTCCGAGTTTGTTCTGATATATATATATATATATATATATATATATATATATATATATATATATATATATATATATATATATATATATATATATATATATATTGATTGGGGGAAAGATTAAGTTTGTTAGGAAGGGATTTTATTGCAGGTTAAGATATGTTGATTACATATCAAGGTAACTTTATTGCATATCAAGGTAACTTTATTGCATATCAAGGTAACTTTATTATACATCAAGGTAGCTTTACTGCATACAAAGGGTGGTTTATGGAATACTAGGGGTGGTTTTATTGCATATCAAGGTAGCTTTATTGGATATCAAAGTAGGTTTATGGAATACTAAGGTACTAAAATTGCATATCAAGGAAGTTTTACTGAAAACAAAGAAAGATTTACTGAATATCAAGGTAATTTTTTATTACACATCAAAGAAGCTTTATTGAATATCAAGGAAGCTCAACTGAATATCTAGGAAGCTTTATTTTATATTTTGGTGACTTTATTGAATATCAACAAAGCTTTATTGAACAGACCACAACAGACAGGTGAGACAGATAAGGGAGATAGTGAGATAGTGAATACATTATTGTCAGCCACAGCTTTTTGTCACTCTCTAGCTCTAGCTCACTTTCAGTAGTCTGGCCCTTACACTAGGTCACTTTCAGTAGTCTGGCCCTTACACTAGGTCACTTTCAGTAGTCTGGCCCTTACACTAGGTCACTTTCAGTAGTCTGGCCCTTACACTAGGTCACTTTCAGCAGTCTGGTCCTTACACTAGGTCACTTTCAGTAGTCTGGCCCTTACACTAGGTCACTTTCAGTAGTCTGGCCCTTACACTAGGTCACTTTCAGTAGTCTGGTCCTTACACTAGGTCACTTTCAGTAGTCTGGTCCATACTCTAGCTCACTTTCAACAGTCTGGTCCATAGACTAGCTCACTTTCAACAGTCTGGTCCATACACTAGCTCACTTTCAACAGTCTGGTCCATACACTAGCTCACTTTCAACAGTCTGGTCCATACACTAGCTCACTTTCAACAGTCTGGTCCATACACTAGCTCACTTTCAGCAGTCTGATCCTAACACTAGCTCACTTTCAGCAGTCTGATCCTTACACTACCTTACTTTCAACAGTCTGATCCTTACACTAGCTCACTTTCAGCAGTCTGATCCTTACACTACCTTACTTTCAGCAGTCTGGCCCTTACACTAGCTCACTTTCAGCAGTCTGGCCCTTACACTAGCTCACTTTCAACAGTCTGATCCTTACACTAGCTCACTTTCAACAGTCTGATCCTTACACTAGCTCACTTTAGGCAGTCTGGCCCTTACACTAGCTCACTTTCAGCAGTCTGGCCCTTACACTAGCTCACTTTCAGCAGTCTGGTCCTTACACTAGCTCACTTTCAGCAGTCTGGTCCTTACACTAGCTCACTTTCAGTAGTCTGGCCCTTACACTAGCTCACTTTCAGCAGTCTGGCCTTTACACTACCTGACTTTCAACAGTCTGGCCCTTACACTAGCTCACTTTCAGCAGTCTGGCCTTTACACTAGCTCACTTTCAGCAGTCTGGTCCTTACACTAGCTCACTTTCAGCAGCCTGGTCCTTACACTGAGTCACTTTCAGCAGTCTGATTCTTACACTAGCTCACTTTCAGCAGTTTTGTCCTTACACTAGCTCACTTTCAGTACTCTGGTCCATACACTAGCTCACTTTCAGTACTCTGGTCCATACACTAGCTCACTTTCAGTACTCTGGTCCATACACTAGCTCACTTTCAGTACTCCGGTCCTTACACTAGCTCACTTTCAGCACTCTGATCCTTACACTAGCTCACTTTCAGTAGTCTGGCCCTTAGACTAGCTCACTTTCAGCACTCTGGCCCTTACACTAGCTCACTTTCAGCACTCTGGCCCTTACACTACCTCACTTTCAGCAGTCTGGTCCTTACACTAGCTCACTTTCAGCAGTCTGGCCCTTACACTAGCTCACTTTCAGCACTCTGGCCCTTACACTACCTCACTTTCAGCAGTCTGGCCCTTACACTAGCTCACTTTCATCAGTCTGGCCCTTACACTAGGTCACTTTCGAGGGCCGGAGAGGTGTAGAAAGTGAGGAAGGAGTACTGACCTGCGGAGTACGGGGGTCGTGGCCCCCTGGGGATGGGGGCGACGCCGGCGCCAGCGGCCTGGGGGGTGCCGGGGGGGAAGGAGTGGGTCATGTAGTACCCGCTGCTTCCTGACTTGTTGCTCCCGCTCTGTGGGGGAGGCAAGGTGCTCCTGTTAGTCCTGGCTTGTACCAGTGTTGCTGGCTTATGCTGGTGTTGGTGGCTTGTACTGGTGTTGGTGGCTTATACCAGTGTTGGTGGCTTATACCAGTGTTGCTGGCTTATACCAGTGTTGGTGGCTTGTACCAGTGTTGCTGGCTTATACCAGTGTTGGTGGCTTGTGCTAGTGTTGGTGGCTTGTGTTGGTGGCTTGTGTTGGTGGCTTGTGTTGCTGGCTTGTACTGGTGTTGGTGGCTTATGCTGGTGTTGCTGGCTTGTACTGGTGTTGGTGGCTTATGCTGGTGTTGCTGGCTTGTACTGGTGTTGGTGGCTTGTGTTGGTGGCTTATACTGGTGTTGGTGGCATATGCTAGTGTTGCTGGCTTGTACTGGTCTTGGTGGCTTGTGTTGGTGGCTTATACTGGTGTTGGTGGCTTATACTGGTGTTGGTGGCTTATGCTGGTGTTGCTGGCTTGTACTGGTGTTGGTGGCTTATACCAGTGTTGGTGGCTTATACCAGTGTTGGTGGCTTATACCAGTGTTGGTGGCTTATACCAGTGTTGGTGGTTTATACCAGTGTTGCTGGCTTATACCAGTGTTGGTGGCTTATACCAGTGTTGGTGGCTTATACCAGTGTTGGTGGCTTATACCAGTGTTGCTGGCTTATACCAGTGTTGCTGGCTTATACCAGTGTTGCTGGCTTATACCAGTGTTGCTGGCTTATACCAGTGTTGCTGGCTTATACCAGTGTTGCTGGCTTATACCAGTGTTGCTGGCTTATACCAGTGTTGCTGGCTTATACCAGTGTTGCTGGCTTATACCAGTGTTGCTGGCTTATACCAGTGTTGCTGGCTTATACCAGTGTTGCTGGCTTATACCAGTGTTGCTGGCTTATACCAGTGT
>NC_091160.1:35739735-35769735 GCF_040958095.1 Procambarus clarkii | reverse complement strand
GGAGCGGACGCCCCCACACCCCCCCCCCTCTCCCTACTGCTCGAAACGTCGCAGTTCCCCACATACATCTCTTACTGACATGCTCGAAACGTCGTAGAGAGCGCTTCAAAGATCTTACACCATTGAAAATGTCGCTTAATTAAATGAAGACCCAGCTATGAGCAACATATCATCTTGAGATGATTTCGGGGCTTAGCGTCACGCGGCCCGGTCCTCGACCAGACCTGCTTTACACACAACCCACAGGAAGCAGCTCCGTAGCAGCTGTCTAACTCCCTGTTACATATTTACTGCTAGGTGAACATGAGCAATAGGGTGAAAGAAACTATGCTCATTTGTTTCCGCCTCGTCATCACAAGTTGGTGTAATACCATCTTTGATTTGCTAATAATAAAGGCAAAACTTTAGGAAAAACTTAGTTTATTGGAAGGAAAAAACTTTCGGAAAAACTATTTGGATAACTTTGGAGAAAGTTAGATCAAGTGGAAGGACTTAGAGGCGAGGGAGAGGGTTGAGACTTGGGAGGAAAGTCTGAATGTAACTTTAATAGTCTTTACTGAAACTGGAAAAGGATTTGTAAAGTTAGCTATTGATCCTTGGGTACGTCCCCCCCCCCTGGTACACCCAGGGTAGTTCCCCCCCTGGTACACCCAGGGTAGTTCCCCCCCTGGTACACCCAGGGTAGTTCCCCCCCCTGGTACACCCAGGGTAGTTCCCCCCCCTGGTACACCCAGGGTAGTTCCCCCCCCTGGTACACCCAGGGTAGGTCCCCCCCCTGGTACACCCAGGGTAGTTCCCCCCCTGGTACACCCAGGGTAGTTCCCCCCCTGGTACACCCAGGGTAGGTCCCCCCCTGGTACACCCAGGGTAGGTCCCCCCCTGGTACACCCAGGGTAGTTCCCCCCCCCCTGGTACACCCAGGGTAGGTCCCCCTGGTACACCCAGGGTAGTTCCCCCCCTGGTACACCCAGGGTAGGTCCCCCCTGGTACACCCAGGGTAGGTCCCCCCCTGGTACACCCAGGGTAGTTCCCCCCCCTGGTACACCCAGGGTAGGTCCCCCTGGTACACCCAGGGTAGTTCCCCCCCTGGTACACCCAGGGTAGGTCCCCCCTGGTACACCCAGGGTAGGTCCCCCCCTGGTACACCCAGGGTAGTTCCCCCCCTGGTACACCCAGGGTAGGTCCCCCCTGGTACACCCAGGGTAGGTCCCCCCCTGGTACACCCAGGGTAGTTCCCCCCCTGGTACACCCAGGGTAGGTCCCCCTGGTACACCCAGGGTAGTTCCCCCCCTGGTACACCCAGGGTAGGTCCCCCCCTGGTACACCCAGGGTAGTTCCCCCCCTGGTACACCCAGGGTAGGTCCCCCTGGTACACCCAGGGTAGGTCCCCCCCCCTGGTACACAAAGGGTAGTTCCCCCCCCCCCTGGTACACCCAGGGTAGGTCCCCCCTGGTACACAAAGGGTAGTTCCCCCCCCCCTGGTACACCCAGGGTAGGTCCCCCCCTGGTACACAAAGGGTAGTTCCCCCCCTGGTACACCCAGGGTAGGTCCCCCCCCTGGTACACCCAGGCTAGGTCCCCCCTGGTACACCCAGGGTAGTTCCCCCCCTGGTACACCCAGGGTAGGTCCCCCTGGTACACCCAGGGTAGGTCCCCCCCCTGGTACACAAAGGGTAGTTCCCCCCCCCTGGTACACCCAGGGTAGGTCCCCCCCTGGTACACAAAGGGTAGTTCCCCCCCCTGGTACACCCAGGGTAGGTCCCCCCCTGGTACACAAAGGGTAGTTCCCCCCCCCCCTGGTACACCCAGGGTAGGTCCCCCCCTGGTACACAAAGGGTAGTTCCCCCCCCTGGTACACCCAGGGTAGGTCCCCCCCTGGTACACAAAGGGTAGTTCCCCCCCCCTGGTACACCCAGGGTAGGTCCCCTGGGTGAAAGGTCCGCTAGGTGAAAAGAAGCATCAGGCGATAGGAGATTTCCCCATTTGTTTTTGTCTCGACCAGGAATTGAACCCGAGCCCAAAAGATTACGATCCCAGAGCGCTGTCCACTCAGCTATGTGTGTGTGTGTGTGTGTGTGTGTGTACTCACCTAGTTGTGCTTGCCGGAGGGTTGAGCTCTGGCTCTTTGGTCCCGCCTCTCAACTGTCAACCAACTGGTGTACAGGTCCGGAGTCAGCACATTAAACAACCGACGGTTAGAAAGCCGGGGTCCAGGAGCTAGAGCCCCATACTGCAGACACAAATAGTAAATACACCAACCGGGTGTACACGGATTGAGAGGCGGGACCAAAGAGCCAGAGCTCAACCCTCCCGTAAGCACAACTAGGGGAGTACAACCATCAAATTTAATTTCTCATCGTGAAAGTCTACGGAGTTCGCGACGACAATTTAACTAACACTAACTAAATACCACAAGTATATTAATTAGATCTGTAATTATTCCCAAGTACCCAGGGGGGCCAGATTCACGAAGCAGTTACGCAAGCACTTACGAACGTGTGTACATCTTTCCTCAGCCTTTGACGGCTTTGGTTACATTTATTAAACAGTTTACAAGCATGAAAACTTGCCAATCAACTGTTGTTATTGTTATAAACAGCCTCCTGGTGCTTCGGAGCTCATTAACTGTTTAATAATTAGAGAGAGAGAGAGAGAGAGAGAGAGAGAGAGAGAGAGAGAGAGAGAGAGAGAGAGAGAGAGAGAGAGAGAGAGAGAGAGAGAGAGAGAGAGAGAGAGACAGACAGACAGACAGACAGACAGACAGACAGACAGACAGACAGACAGACAGACAGACAGACAGACAGACAGACAGACAGACAGACAGAAAGACAGACAGACAGACAGAAAGACAGAGAAAGACCCAACTACTTGGAATATCGGGGATCGAAACCCCGACCTTCCGAGCAGGGAGACTGGCGCTGTACCGCCACTCCAGATACACACACACGACGCTAAGCGAGAACCAATAGGCAGATGGAACACACACCATTCCGCTATGAGCTCCAGACCCGCCGTCCTCCACCGTGGTGCCTGACCCACCACCATGGTGCCTGACCCTCCACCATGGTGCCTGACCCACCACCATGGTGCCTGACCCTCCACCGTGGTGCCTGACCCACCCCCATGGTGCCTGACCCTCCACCGTGGTGCCTGACCCTCCACCATGGTGCCTGACCCTCCACCATGGTGCCTGACCCACCCCCATGGTGCCTGGTCCTCCACCGTGGTGCCTGACCCTCCACCATGGTGCCTGACCCTCCACCATGGTGCCTGGTCCTCCACCGTGGTGCCTGACCCTCCACCATGGTGCCTGACCCTCCACCATGGTGCCTGACCCTCCACCATGGTGCCTGGTCCTCCACCGTGGTGCCTGACCCTCCACCATGGTGCCTGACCCTCCACCATGGTGCCTGGTCCTCCACCATGGTGCCTGACCCACCACCATGGTGCCTGACCCTCCACCATGGTGCCTGACCCTCCACCATGGTGCCTGACCCTCCACCATGGTGCCTGACCCTCCACCATGGTGCCTGACCCTCCACCATGGTGCCTGACCCTCCACCATGGTGCCTGGTCCTCCACCGTGGTGCCTGACCCTCCACCGTGGTGCCTGACCCTGCACCATGTTGCCTGACCCTCCACCGTGGTGCCTGACCCTCCACCATGGTGCCTGGTCCTCCACCATGGTGCCTGACCCTCCACCATGGTGCCTGACCCTCCACCATGGTGCCTGGTCCTCCACCATGGTGCCTGACCCTCCACCATGGTGCCTGGTCCTCCACCATGGTGCCTGACCCTCCACCATGGTGCCAGACCCTCCACCATGGTGCCTGGTCCTCCACCATGGTGCCTGACCCTCCACCATGGTGCCTGACCCTCCACCGTGGTGCCTGACCCTCCACCATGGTGCCTGGTCCTCCACCATGGTGCCTGACCCTCCACCATGGTGCCTGACCCTCCACCATGGTGCCTGGTCCTCCACCATGGTGCCTGACCCTCCACCATGGTGCCTGGTCCTCCACCATGGTGCCTGACCCACCACCATGGTGCCTGACCCTCCACCATGGTGCCAGACCCTCCACCATGGTGCCTGGTCCTCCACCATGGTGCCTGACCCTCCACCATGGTGCCTGACCCTCCACCATGGTGCCTGGTCCTCCACCATGGTGCCTGACCCTCCACCGTGGTGCCTGGTCCTCCACCATGGTGCCTGACCCTCCACCATGGTGCCTGGTCCTCCACCATGGTGCCAGACCCTCCACCATGGTGCCTGGTCCTCCACCATGGTGCCTGACCCTCCACCATGGTGCCTGACCCTCCACCATGGTGCCTGGTCCTCCACCGTGGTGCCTGACCCTCCACCATGGTGCCTGACCCACCACCATGGTGCCTGACCCTCCACCATGGTGCCTGACCCTCCACCGTGGTGCCTGACCCACCACCATGGTGCCAGACCCTCCACCGTGGTGCCTGACCCTCCACCATGGTGCCTGACCCTCCACCATGGTGCCTGGTCCTCCACCGTGGTGCCTGACCCTCCACCATGGTGCCTGACCCTCCACCATGGTGCCTGGTCCTCCACCGTGGTGCCTGACCCTCCACCATGGTGCCTGGTCCTCCACCGTGGTGCCTGACCCTCCACCATGGTGCCTGGTCCTCCACCATGGTGCCTGGTCCTCCACCATGGTGCCTGACCCTCCACTATGGTGCCTGGTCCTCCACCGTGGTGCCTGACCCCCCACCATGGTGCCTGACCCTCCACCGTGGTGCCTGACCCTCCACCGTGGTGCCTGACCCCCCACCATGGTGCCTGCCTCCCGGCCACAATGACACATGCTAAATATATTATGCGACAATGGAATAGTGTTATCAGTGAGTGAGCTGGAGGGGGAGGCTAGGGTAAGAGAGAGGGGAGGGGGAGGCTAGGGTAAGAGAGGGGGGAGGGGGAGGCTAGGGTAAGAGAGGGGAGGGGGAGGCTAGAGTAAGAGAGGGGAGGGGGAGGCTAGGGTAAGAGAGAGGGGAGGGGGAGGCTAGGGTAAGAGAGAGGGGAGGGGGAGGCTAGGGTAAGAGAGAGGGGAGGGGGAGGCTAGGGTAAGAGAGAGGGGAGGGGGAGACGAGGGTAAGAGAGAGGGGGGAGGCTAGGGTAAGAGAGGGGAGGAGAAGGCTAGGGTAAGAGAGGGGGGGAGGCTAGGGTAAGAGAGGGGGGAGGCTAGGGTAAGAGAGGGGGAGGGGGAGGCTAGGGTAAGAGAGGGGGGAGGGGAAGGCTAGGGTAAGAGAGGGGAGGGGGAGGCTAGGGTAAGAGAGGGGAGGAGAAGGCTAGGGTAAGAGAGGGGGGGAGACTAGGGTAAGAGAGGGGGGGAGGCTAGGGTAAGAGAGGGGGGGAGGCTAGGGTAAGAGAGGGGAGGGGGAGGCTAGGGTAAGAGAGGGGAGGGGGAGGCTAGGGTAAGAGAGGGGAGGGGGAGACTAGGGTAAGAGAGAGGGGGGAGGCTAGGGTAAGAGTGGGGAGGGGGAGGCTAGGGTAAGAGAGAGGGGGGAGGCTAGAGTAAGAGTGGGGAGGGGGAGGCTAGGGTAAGAGAGGGGAGGGGGAGACTAGGATAAGAGAGGGGGAGGGGGAGGCTAGGGTAAGAGAGGGGAGGGGGAGGCTAGGATAAGAGAGGGGGAGGGGGAGGCTAGGGTAAGAGAGGGGAAGGGGAGGCTAGGGTAAGAGAGGGGAGGGGGAGGCTAGGGTAAGAGAGGGGAAGGGGAAGGTAAAGGAGTAACAAGAGAGGTCAGCATCGTGGTACAGATCACCTCTGACCTTTCCATCCTGCCACGGGTCCAGAGTAAGGTAGTTCTTGAAGGAGAACAGTCGTGGCACCCTGGTCGTGGCACCCCTGGTCATGGCACCCCTGGTTGTGGCACCCCTGGTCATGGCACCCTGGTCGTGGCACCCTGGTCGTGGCACCCTGGTCGTGGCACCCCTGGTCATGGCACCCTGGTCATGGCACCCTGGTCGTGGCACCCTGGTCGTGGCACCCATTGTCATGGCACCCCTGGTCATGGCACCCTGGTCATGTCACCCTGGTCGTGGCACCCTGGTCGTGGCACCCCTGGTCATGGCACCCTGGTCATGGCACCCTGGTCGTGGCACCCTGGTCGTGGCACCCTGGTCATGGCACCCTGGTCGTGGCACCCTGGTCATGGCACCCTGGTCGTGGCACCCTGGTCGTGGCACCCTGGTCATGGCACCCTGGTCGTGGCACCCTGGTCGTGGCACCCTGGTCATAGCACCCTGGTCATGGCACCCTGGTTGTGGCACCCTGGTCGTGGCACCCTGGTCGTGGCACCCTGGTCATGGCACCCTGGTCATGGCACCCTGGTCGTGGCACCCTGGTCGTGGCACCCTGGTCATAGCACCCTGGTCATGGCACCCTGGTCGTGGCACCCTGGTCGTGGCACCCTGGTCGTGGCACCCCTGGTCATGGCACCCCTGGTCATGGCACCCTGGTCATGTCACCCTGGTCATGGCACCCTGGTCATGGCACCCTGGTCAAGGATGTTGTGGTGATGCTGCCAGTTGCCATACCGCCATAATGGCACCAGACACAGCTGGCACTCACGCTATCTTGCAGCTCAAAACTGCAAGAGTATTTTCAGAACACGATATCTATGTCTACACAAGATAATGTCTGTCTGCCCAAGGGTGGAGGCCAGAAGCTTGTGGCTAGCCTCACCCAACCTCGCAAGATGACACAAGGGAGGTACTGGAGCGGCATACACTAGTCAGGGGTCGGCCCCCATTGTCACACTAAGAAATATCGGCCTCGATAGCAACCTCCTGCGGTCAACTCCCGCCGTTTACCCGCGCATGTTCGTAATTTATTCGAATATAATGACTGAATTAATTCAGGCTACATCAAGTCTTGTGTATGGCCTCCGTCAGCGCCCATGGCAGCCAGCACACCTGCTCCTTTATTTCCACAGATTCCAACATGAGAGAGAAGCGAGAGACCTTTACCAGCCGTCCCCAGGCAGGATAGTATTTTCACAGCTCTAGTTCATCGACTGTCTTTTGTTTATCACGATTTGTCTACTGGCTTTTGAGTCATTGCGGATTACTATAGTCCTTGTGTTTGTTAAGGATCTTAATTCCATAACAATGGTCGTCAGTTCAGCTTGGGTTGACGAGACTATATACACTCAAATACTGAGGCCTCTACACTGGTGACTCTGCTAATGCTTCCAATCGTAGGGCTGGAACAACCAGGAGCTAGATTCACGAAGCAGTTACGCAAGCACTTACGAACGTGTACATCTTTCCTTAATCTTTGACGGCTTCGGTTACATTTATTAAACAGTTTACAAGCATGAAAACTTGCCAATCAACTGTTGTTATTGTTATAAACAGCCTCCTGGTGCTTCGGAGCTCATTAACTGTTTAATAATTGTAAACAAAGCCGCCAAAGATTGAGAAAAGATATACAGGTTCGCAAGTGCTTGCGTAACTGCTTCGTGAATTTGACCCCAGTACTGTAACTACCAACAATGTCATTACAAACCGAAATATTTCAGCTCATCTTGGCATCACTTACGCAGTGTATATACCAGGGAGATACCAGACTGTTGTGGGTTGCCTCCTGCATGAAGGCCAGTCGCGATTTTGCTAGAAGTTCCAAAGGGCTTGTAAGCTGCTGTATTTCAAGGAGCTTAAGAGCCAGGAGTCTTAAGGAGTCTTGATTCCAGCTGCGAGAGCAGTTAAGGCTTCCAGACTTAGACTGACTGGTTCTGTAACCTCGGAAATGCTCTTCGTTCCAGAGACTTGGAAATGAGACGAGTCTCCCGGGAAATGGAAATAGTTCGAGCACAAGAATGCCAGTGATCCCAGTACAAGAAATGCGAAAACTGCATCTTCCAGAACTTGGGGGATAATTCTGATTCTGAAAGTTCAAAACAGATCAGTTTAAAAAAACAAAGTTAACGGCTTGAACTCCGGAAGTCTTGGAATTGTTCATGTCTAAAAACGTATAGAATTTCATCAATTCCAGATTGTCGAATTGCTTTAATTCCAGAGCCCATAGAATGGCTCTAAATTCTAAATTCTAAATTCCAGTTATATTGAAAAGAGGGCACGACGTGAAGCCTCCGTCCAGCCTCATGACGGAGGACACGGCATGAAGCCTCCGCCCAGCTTCATGACGGAGGGCACGACGTGAAGCCTCACGTCCTTGTGAGAGTGCCACAGTGCAGGCGACAAGTGCCACAGTGTTGACGGCGGGGGCGACACTGGCGCCACAGCGGGCGAGACATCTAGCGGCCACACCACACACTACACAGTAACAACAAGAGCGCGGCCGGGGCAGGTCGCTGCCGCTGCTGCTGCCCAACCACACTGCACGATGAATAACTACCGCAAATGTATAAAATACAACAATATTCACACTCTCCATGGATGGTGGACATACACGCGCCACTCAACGCTAACCCCCCCCCCCCCCCCCAACATCACTAACATACAATCCTGCAAAAAAAAAAAATCCTAATAAAAATTGAAAAATAAATTTGAAAAAAAAGCGAAGCATCTGACCTTAAAAGCATGAATTTTTAACCACTATTTCAGAGGTCAAACACTTGCCTGACAAAACTTGACAACACTTTTACGACACAATCAACAGATACGACAGGGGGGGGGGGGAGGAAAATGATGGGTAGACTGCATTTTCTCGCACTGTCGAAAGTCGTTGATAGTGTGACAGAAAAGACTAAAGTATGAGAGAATGAGAGAGTACCTGACGGACTGGAAACAAGTCACAGTTAGAGCAAAACTCGCACGGGAAAATTAGTACTGAGGGAGACCCAGTCACACGCCAGGTGTGGATGAATGGCGTGTAGAGTTCAACCCCGACAAGTGTAAGGTAATTAAAATGTTTGTCTTAAAATGTTAAAATGTTAGTGTGTCCTTGTCTGAGGTCACCGTGGGAGTGTCACAGCTGAAGGTCACCGTGGGAGGGTCACAGCTGAAGGTCACCGTGGGAGTGAGACACACAACAGCAACAAGGCCGTGTCTGTGCCGCACCAACCACCACAGCCTGGCTGGTCTGGGAGATGTCATGTAGTAATTAGAGCTGCATGAGCTAACTTCCCCGGCGGCTCCTGGCTGCGGCCTCGTCTGCTGGATCAAGCCAACCACAACAGCTTACTTGACCCACCAAGCATTATACTTTGGTCCTAAGCCCTGGACACAGTTCACAACTGAAGTAAAGTATGTGTATACACCCAGAAAAGGGGTACACACACACACACACACACACATATATAAATATATATATATATATATATATATATATATATATATATATATATATATATATATATATATATATATATATATATATATATATATGTATGTATATATCTATATATATCGCTGCTACTCTTTTCGTCAGCCATTTTGAAATGTTAGAACAGTCGTTAGCTTGGAAGAACTTAAAGGATGTGCTTAAAGTAGCAGACATAGCCTCTCTACACAAAGGAGGGAGCAAAGCATTGGCAAAGAATTATAGACCAGTTGCACAAACGTCCCACATAATACAAGTATTTGAGAGAGTGATCAGGAGTCAGGTCACTAGTTTCATGGAGACCAATGACCTCCACAACCCAGGCCAACATGGAGACCAATGACCTCCACAACCCAGGCCAACATGGAGACCAATGACCTCCACAACCCAGGCCAACATGGAGACCAATGACCTCCACAACCCAGGCCAACATGGAGACCAATGACCTCCACAACCCAGGCCAACATGGAGACCAATGATCTCCACAACCCTGGCCAACATGGAGACCAATGACCTCCACAACCCAGGCCAACATGGAGACCAATGACCTCCACAACCCTGGCCAACATGGAGACCAATGACCTCCACAACCCAGGCCAACATGGAGACCAATGACCTCCACAACCCAGGCCAACATGGAGACCAATGACCTCCACAACCCAGGCCAACATGGAGACCAATGACCTCCACAACCCTGGCCAACATGTATTTCGAGCGGGAAGATCGTGCCTCTCACAGCTACTTGAGCACTACGACAAAGTCACTGAAGCATTAGAAGAAAAACAGGATGCTGATGTAATATACACGGACTTCACAAAGGCATTCGACAAATGTGACCATGGCGTGATAGCACACAATATGAGGTCAATGGGAATAACTGGTAAAGTACGACGATGGATACTCAGTTTTCTGTCGAACAGAACACAAAGAGTAACAGTCAATCGTATAAAATCGAGTCCAAGCGCAGTTAAAAGTTCTGTACCTCAGGGTACAGTTCTTGTACCACTGCTGTTCCTTATTCTCATATCAGAAATAGACTCAAATACAAGACACAGCTTCGTATCATCCTTTGCAGATGATACAAAAATCAGCATGAAAATTACCTCGGCTGAAGACATTGAAAAACTACAAGCAGATATTAATAAAGTTTTCGACTGGGCAGCAGAAAATAACATGATGTTTAACAGTGATAAATTCCAGGTACTCAGGTACGGTAAAAATGAGGACCTTAAACATAATACAGAGTACAAAACACAATCAAATGTGCCCATAGTAGGAAAACATCATGTCAAGGATTTGGGAATAATAATGTCTGACGACCTAACGTTTAGGGAGCATAACCAAGCAAATATTGCGTCAACCAGAAAAATGATCGGATGGATTACGAGAACTTTCAAATCCAGGGATCCCATCACAATGGTTGTACTCTTCAAGTCACTTGTGTTGTCCCGTCTTGAGTACTGCTCAGTACTCACTTCCCCCTTCAGTGCAGGAGAGATTGCTGAAATAGAGGGAATACAGAGAACATATACGGCACGCATAGACGAGATAAAGCACCTAAATTATTGGGACCGTCTCAAAGCTCTCCAAATGTACTCACTAGAAAGGAGACGAGAGAGATACCAAATAATATACACGTGGAAGATACTGGAGGGCCAGGTCCCAAATCTACACAGTAAAATAACAACATACTGGAGCGAACGATATGGAAGAAAATGCAGAATAGAACCAGTGAAGAGCAGAGATGCCATAGGCACAATCAAAGAACACTGTATAAACATCAGAGGTGCCATAGGCACAATCAGAGAACACTGTATAAACATCAGAGGTACCATAGACACAATCAGAGAACACTGTATAAACATCAGAGGTGCCATAGGCACAATCAGAGAACACTGTATAAACATCAGAGGTGCCATAGGCACAATCAGAGAACACTGTATAAACATCAGAGGTGCCATAGGCACAATCAGAGAACACTGTATGAACATCAGAGGTGCCATAGGCACAATCAGAGAACACTGTATGAACATCAGAGGTGCCATAGGCACAATCAGAGAACACTGTATAAACAACAGAGGTGCCATAGGCACAATCAGAGAACACTGTATGAACATCAGAGGTGCCATAGGCACAATCAGAGAACACTGTATAAACAACAGAGGTGCCATAGGCACAATCAGAGAACACTGTATGAACATCAGAGGTGCCATAGGCACAATCAGAGAACACTGTATAAACATCAGAGGTCCGCGGTTGTTCAACGTCCTCCCAGCGAGCATAAGAAATATTGCCGGAACAACCGTGGACATCTTCAAGAGGAAACTATATAGTTTCCTCCAAGGAGTGCCGGACCAACCACGCTGTGGTGGGTATGTGGGCCTGCGGGCCGCTCCAAGCAACAGCCTGGTGGACCAAACTCTCACAAGTCAAGCCTGGCCTCGGGCCAGGCTTGGGGAGTAGAAGAACTCCCAGAACCCCATCAAGGTATCAACCAGGTATCAACCAGGTTAATGCCATAAAATATATTATTGTATTCTTGCTGTATTCTTAGTACTTACTGTAGTTATAAACAGTCAAGCGATGACGGCCAAGTGACGGCCCCCCCAAGATATAGACCCAACCCCCTTACATGACGTCACAGTGATAATGACGTCATGACGACAGACACCCAATTGGCGCTCGTCTGCCTGATGACGCGGGTAGTGACGTCACGAAGGCGGCAGGAATGACGTCACCGAATTCATGACGTCACAAGACCCCGCCAACACCCGAGGCGGGAAAAAACCACGTCACAAAGACGTCATAAACACGTCACAGACACGTCATGGTAAGGGTGAGGCGCTGCCCTTGTGAGGCTCACCTCACCACCTCCTCCCTCACACCTCACAAAGTTAGCTAGTGACCAAACACTCTACATTATAATGGACATTTATAGCCCGCCGCGGCCACAATGGTCCCTATTATTCACCGGCAGCCAATCAGAGGCCACGGTTACTCAGAGTAATGAGGAGCGCGTGTTGTGATTGGCTGGGGGGGATGTGGGTGCCAGAGGCGGGAGGCTCAACCACTGTAACAGAACTGTCCGCTTACCGTCACTTAACTGTCTAGTGACATTAAGTGGTTAAACTACAGGGGAATGGACGGGGGCCGTCCCCTCCACTCCCCCCCCCTTGCCCCTGTCTGTCTCTGTCTGTCTGTCTCTCTCTCTCTCTCTGTCTCTCTCTCCTCGCTGGTGTTGGGTCCGTCCGTAGCCCCGTCTCGTGGGTCCGTCCGTGGCCCCGTCTCGTGGGTCCGTCCGTGGCCCCGTCTCGTGGGTCCGTCCGTGGCCCCGTCTCGTGGGTCCGTCCGTGGCCCCGTCTCGTGGGTCCGTCCGTGGCCCCGTCTCGTGGGTCCGTCCGTGGCCCCGTCTCGTGGCGCCGTCCGTGGCCCCGTCTCGTGGGTCCGTCCGTGGCCCCGTCTCGTGGGTCCGTCCGTGGCCCCGTCTCGTGGGTCCGTCCGTGGCCCCGTCTCGTGGCGCCGTCCGTGGCCCCGTCTCGTGGGTCCGTCCGTGGCCCCGTCTCGTGGGTCCGTCCGTGGCCCCGTCTCGTGGCGCCGTCCGTGGCCCCGTCTCGTGGGTCCGTCCGTGGCCCCGTCTCGTGGGTCCGTCCGTGGCCCCGTCTCGTGGCGCCGTCCGTGGCCCCGTCTCGTGGCGCCGTCCGTGGGTCCGTCCGTGGCCCCGTCTCGTGGGTCCGTCCGTGGCCCCGTCTCGTGGCGCCGTCCGTGGCCCCGTCTCGTGGCGCCGTCCGTGGCCCCGTCTCGTGGTGCCGTCCGTGTGTGTGTGTGGGGGGGGGTTACCGTCCGTGGCCCCGTCTCGTGGTGCCGTCCGTGTGTGTGGGGGGGGGGTTACCGTCCGTGGCCCCGTCTCGTGGTGCCGTCCGTGTGTGTGTGGGGGGGGGTTACCGTCCGTGGCCCCGTCTCGTGGTGCCGTCCGTGTGTGTGGGGGGGGGGGTTACCGTCCGTGGCCCCGTCTCGTGGTGCCGTCCGTGTGTGTGTGGGGGGGGGGGGGGTTACCGTCCGTGGCCCCGTCTCGTGGTGCCGTCCGTGTGTGTGGGGGGGGGTTACCGTCCGTGGCCCCGTCTCGTGGTGCCGTCCGTGTGTGTGGGGGGGGGGTTACCGTCCGTGGCCCCGTCTCGTGGTGCCGTCCGTGTGTGTGGGGGGGGGTTACCGTCCGTGGCCCCGTCTCGTGGTGCCGTCCGTGTGTGTGTGGGGGGGGGGGTTACCGTCCGTGGCCCCGTCTCGTGGTGCCGTCCGTGTGTGTGGGGGGGGGGGTTACCGTCCGTGGTGGTGGTGGAGACAGTAATCAATAGCGGCCTGGAGGGCCAGCAGCGCCGCCTGTCAGGACGCGGGCGCAGCAAGAGACACACACCTTCACGTGTAGGCAATATGACACCACAACCCCACACACACACACACCTGTCACGCCTGGCCAGGTACACCTGCCTCACCTGCGTGCACCACACACACACCTGTCACGCCTGGCCACGTACACCTGCCTCACCTGCGTGCACCACACACACACCTGTCACGCCTGGCCACGTACACCTGCCTCACCTGCGTGCACCACACACACACCTGTCACGCCTGGCCACGTACACCTGCCTCACCTGCGTGCACCACACACACACCTGTCACGCCTGGCCAGGTACACCTGCCTCACTTGCGTGCACTCATTCCCACGCACACGCACACTCAATGGCTACTAGACTTCAACCGGGACAACTGCAAGGTTATCGACATATAGGACTAATAAACTTCAAATACAGAGATATAAAAGGGTTAAGGGAACTTCCCATATCAGATAAACTTTTCTTGTAAACGTAACTTTTAAATCCAACACGAGAAGCGCTCATGAGCAGAACAGATTGGGCAGCACCGTTCCGGAGTTGAAGGGACTGAGCTATGAAGGCAGGTACCACCACAACCACGACCCCCACCACGACCACCACCACAACCACGACCCCCACCACCACCACAACCACGACCCCCACCACCACCACCACCACCACCACCACCACCACCACCACCACCACCACGAGTGAGTGAGTGAGTGAGTGCACTCACTCACTCACCACCAACTCAATTAGCGTAAGACCGGTGGACAAATTACTCGAGAGACGCTAATTAATCCAATAGTGTTTCAAAAGGGTGAAGACAGCGTCACTCAAAGGGGCGAGGCATGACCCTACTGGTCAACCCTCTCTGAGGCATGACCCTACTGGTCAACCCTCTCTGCTGGTAAGTGGGTGCCTGAGCGCGGCCACTACACTCTCACCGCTGCCACCATTGTAACACTCTCACCGCTGCCACCATTGTAACACTGTCACCGCTGCCACCATTGTAACACTCTCACCGCTGCCACCATTGTAACACTCTCACCGCTGCCACCATTGTAACACTCTCACCGCTGCCACCATTGTAACACTCACTGCTGCCACCATTGTAACACTCTCACCGCTGCCACCATTGTAACACTCTCACCGCTGCCACCATTGTAACACTCTCACCGCTGCCACCATTGTAACACTCTCACCGCTGCCACCATTGTAACACTGTCACCGCTGCCACCATTGTAACACTCTCACCGCTGCCACCATTGTAACACTCTCACCGCTGCCACCATTGTAACACTCTCACCGCTGCCACCATTGTAACACTCTCACCGCTGCCACCATTGTAACACTCTCACCGCTGCCACCATTGTAACACTCTCACCGCTGCCACCATTGTAACACTGTCACCGCTGCCACCATTGTAACACTCTCACCGCTGCCACCATTGTAACACTCTCACCGCTGCCACCATTGTAACACTCTCACCGCTGCCACCATTGTAACACCAGTATAAATATAAACTAATAATAAAATATTAATAAATGTAACACTGCTAAATTTGTACACTAAATATAACAGTGCCACTAATGGTTACACTGAGATATATCCTGAGTAACTGGAACCAAAGGTACACTGCCAAGGAAATGCTACACAGGATTAACTACACTGCCACCATCTGTCTTGTCCATTAACTATATCAAGCAACGAGGCAAGAAACACTGCTTGACTTGGAGAGTACTTTCTATAACTGTCATTAATTATGGCACGATTGTCAGCCCACTATATCCAGAGGCTAAGAGGATTCAACAATTGACACAGACGGGAAGTTTAACACGAGTTTATTGAGAACAAATTATGCTATTCACCACTATAAATCCTACTCTAACACTGGCCAATAGTTAAGTAATTCAGACATGGAACAAAACCCTCAGACATCACACACATTACCTTAATTAAGACCCACTCTCTGCCTCTCAGTCTGGTGGATTCACTCTGTCTCCTGAGGCTCGCCTTGCCGCCTCGCTGGCCTGCAGCCTCACACTACCTCCGACACTCCAGTACTCTCTCTCTCTCCTAAACTATCATACAGGGGTATATATACAACTGAATCAGGAGGGAAACGTTTTACACTATTGTGGGAAAGTCTGGTGTGGACCTGTTCCCAGCTGATTCAGCCTACTCGGGAAAAAGTGTTTTGCACACCTAAGCTGTTGGTCAGCACATCAGGGCGTCAGCTTCCCCTGATGTGCAAAAAAGCAATCAAGATGTTTCATTAAGTTGTTTGCTAAGACCATTACTCATAAACAGGAACAAGCTGACTAGGGAGGAGCCAGATAATATTTCAATTAACTCTAGCTGAATCTGAGGTCACAGGCTGATCTTGTCAGGACGTTCCCATGGTGAGTCATGGGTGTACTCTCCAGGCGTTACAATATACCCCACACTCCATGCCCAGGCTCTATCCCTCAAGCCCTCACTATACCTAACCCCTGTGCTTCCTTAGCTGTCACTCACTCACTCACTCACTCATGGGCGGGAAGAGTGTACAAGGCCGAGGTACTGGCCAGCTGAGACCCGCGATGTAGGTCACTATGCAAAAGCGGTGTTACTAACCACATTTAGAAAGACATTGGAGTTTATCAAGCTATTTACTAATATTAAATACAATAAGCAGATAATATTGCTGCTGTTGTATACACAAGTTAACCCATAGAAAATGTAGCCCATAGTGGAATTCTCCGTCAATAGAAAACGGGTTATCATTGCTACATAGCGCTATAAATTCGCCAGCTATTCTGTTGGGAATTATTCCTAATAGATCAGTCTTTGGACTTTTAACATCATAAAAACATCTCATTTGAATTAACCTAATTATTAGTATTAAAATGGAGTAAATGTGACCATTCTACAACTTATTAATATCTGGACAAAGAGCCAGGACCGAGATTCACGAAGCAGTTACGCAAGCACTTACGAACGTATACATCTTTCCTCAATCTTTGACGGCTTTGGTTACATTTATTAAACAGTTTACAAGCATGAAAACTTGCCAATCAACTGTTGTTATTGTTATAAACAGCCTCCTGGTGCTTCGGAGCTCATTAACTGTTTAAAAGTTGTAAACAAAGCCACCAAAGATTGAGAAAAGGTGTACAGGATCGTAAGTGCTCGCGTAACTGCTTCATGAATCTGGCCCTCAGGGCATCAGTGGTGGTGGGAGGTCAGCCAATGTTTAAGACCATAGTAGCACGAGCGAGTTCAGCTCCTATAATTCTCCCTTGTACAAAGTGTTATGAAGATCAAATTAGTGCTTCTTCCATCATCAACACGCAGTCAACATCCAAACAAGGGAAGTGTCTTACCGAAACCCGTTTAATACCACATTTCTGGCCAGTTAATGTTAGGTAGATATAGAGGTGAGCCGGTTAGCACGAGAGACAACGACTCAACTCCAAGTAAATATTCCTTGGTCCTTATCATATAATATAGAGTATTTTCTCTGATATAGCTGTCATATATAGGATTCCTGCTTTACAGCAAGTGTACTTTTAACAGGTATAGATGAGGAAGCAAGAATTAATCTTGGTACACCACACCAGCAGTGTGGGTGCAGGTGTGGGCCTGCTGGCAGTGGGGGTGCAGGTGTGGGCCTGCTGACAGTGGGGTGCAGGTGTGGGCCTGCTGAAAGAGCTCGGGAGGTGGACAAGTGTTGGTCTGTTAATGAGGAAACTTTGTAGATAGTTTAGAATGTTCTCAAGATGCTTGTGGTAGTCGAGGGCCGGCCGAGGGCTGGCCAAGAGCCTGGCCAAGAGCCTGGCCAAGAGCCTGGCCAAGAGCCTGGCCAAGAGCCTGGCCAGGGCCAAACAAATAAAAACATAGCCAAACAGGAACGCAAGATATTGACGCGAACACAGAGCACAAAACACAGAATATAACAGCAAATTCGCAGGTGTAGGAAGTCCCTCGCAAGTTTCCAATACAAATGAACACAAAAAGCCTCACAGCAACACACTCTCTCACGCGAAGACACTTCCTGTCAGGGGAAATGCGACCGCGAGTAAGATGAAATATTTTACAACATCAAAATAAGCTGTTGAATCTGTCGTAAGCTTTAGAAGGCAGTTGCTGGGAACGACTCGCAAGCCCAGGTGGTGGAGGTGGTACACACACACACACGCACACGCACGCACACACACACACACACACACACACACACACACACACACACACACACACACACACACACACACACACACACACACACACACACACACACACATAGACTCATTCCTCTCAATGTTTGCTGACGACGCCAAAATTATGAGAAGGACTAAGACAGAGGAAGACAGCTTGAGGCTTCAAGAAGACCTGGACAAGCTGCAGGAATGGTCCAACAAATGGTTGTTAGAATTTAACCCAAGCAAATGTAATGTAATGAAGATAGGGGTAGGAAGCACGAGACCTGATACAAGGTATCACTTGGGAGATGAAATACTTCAAGAGTCAGAGAGAGAGAATGACCTGGGGGTTGATATCACGCCAGACCTGTCCCCTGAAGCCCATATCAAGAGGATAACATCAGCGGCATATGCCAGGTTGGCTAACATAAGAACGGCCTTTAGAAACTTGTGTAAGGAATCATTCAGAACTTTGTATACCACATATGTCAGACCAATCCTGGAGTATGCGGCTCCAGCATGGAGTCCATATCTAGTCAAGCATAAGACTAAACTGGAAAAGGTTCAAAGGTTTGCCACCAGACTAGTACCCGAGCTGAGAGGTATGAGCTATGAGGAGAGACTACGGGAATTAAACCTCACGTCACTGGGAGACAGAAGAGTTAGGGGGGACATGATCACCACATAGAAGATTCTCAGAGGAATTGATATGATAGATAAAGACAGACTATTTACCACAAGGGGCACACGCACTAGGGGACACAGGTGGAAACTGAGTGCCCAAATGAGCCACAGAGATATTAGAAAGAACTTTTTTAGTGTCAGAGTGGTTGACAAATGGAATGCATTAGGAAGTGATGTGGTGGAGGCTGACTCCATACACAGTTTCAAGTGTAGATATGATAGAGCCCAGTAGGCTCAGGAACCTGTACACCAGTTGATTGACAGTTGAGAGGCGGGACCAAAGAGCCAAGGCTCAACCCCCGCAAGCACAACTAGGTGAGTACAGACACACACACACACATAGGAAAGGAAGGGAACTATCAGGGGGAAAGCGCCAAGTCATTACGACTATATATAGCACTGGGAAGGGGTCAGTATAAGCATTTGTGATGGGACGGAGGAGGAAAGGAATAGTGCCCAACCACTTGTGGACGGTCGGGGGACTGAACGCCGACCTGCATGAAGCGAGACCGTCGCCCTACCGTCCAGCCCAAGTGGTTGGGACAAAGACAGGAGCGGCGTATGTATAGCAACTGGGCTATATATGTATACAATTTATAGCCTAGTTGTTGGAAGATGGGGGTTTTCATCTTGCCTATTCCAGTACACAGTTTCTGGCAGCACCTTCACACCCCCTTCCCATCCCCCTCGCTACCCCCTCCCCCCTCCCTACCTCCCCCAACCTACCCCACGAACACACATGTATATTACCCCTTACCCAAGACGTCTCATATCTCAAAGTCTTCCTCTGGTGCTATTCTTAGACCGACCTGCTTTCCTTTCCTACCTAGGTGCCCCTACCTTGCCCCCTCACCTACCTTCCCCTCACCCTTACCCCTCCCCTACCTTCCCCTCACCCTTACCCCTTACCCTTCCGTCTCTGACGGCTTCAGTGAGTGACTGTATGTTGACACTGTAACTACAGTCCCTCAGGGCTGTATAACCTGTTTAATGCCATTTATGTAATGGTTAAGACCATTATCTGCGTCTGTAACTCTCACTACCACTCACAGGATGGGTATGGGGTCCACTACCACTCACAGGATGGGTATGGGGTCCACTACCACCCACAGGATGGGTATGGGGGCCACTACCACCCACAGGATGGGTATGGGGGCCACTACCACTCACAGGATGGGTATGGGGGCCACTACCACTCACAGGATGGGTATGGGGGCCACTACCACTCACAGGATGGGTATGGGGTCCACTACCACTCACAGGATGGGTATGGGGTCCACTACCACTCACAGGATGGGTATGGGGGCCACTACCACTCACAGGATGGGTATGGGTGCCACTACCACTCACAGGATGGGTATGGGTGCCACTACCACTCACAGGATGGGTATGGGTGCCACTACCACTCACAGGATGGGTATGGGTGCCACTACCACTCACAGGATGGGTATGGGTGCCACTACCACTCACAGGATGGGTATGGGGTCCACTACCACCCATAGGATGGGTATGGGGACCACTACCACTCACAGGATGGGTATGGGGGCCACTACCACTCACAGGATGGGTATGGGGGCCACTACCACTCACAGGATGGGTATGGGGGCCACTACCACTCACAGGATGGGTATGGGTGCCACTACCACTCACAGGAAGGGTATGGGGTCCACTACCACTCACAGGATGGGTATGGGTGCCACTACCACTCACAGGATGGGTATGGGGTCCACTACCACCCATAGGATGGGTATGGGGACCACTACCACTCACAGGATGGGTATGGGGGGCACTACCACTCACAGGATGGGTATGTGGGGCACTACCACTCACAGGATGGGTATGGGGGGCACTTCCACTCACAGGATGGGTATGGGTGCCACTACCACTCGCAGGATGGGTATGGGGGGCACTACCACTCACAGGATGGCTATGGGTGCCTCTACCACTCACAGGATGGGTATGGGGCCACTACACAGGTCCTATTGACCCACACAAACTCATTCATGCATGTGTCTATCCAACGCTTGAAACACACCATCAATCCAGCGTCTATTACCCAGTGATTTAATCTATTAATCAACAAAATTCATACAATTTATAGCCTATAGTTGGGCGGTTAGCTTGTCTGATAGTAACTTGATCGGTAAGGCTGTTGCTTCCAGCGACCCGCAAGCCCCTCCACATATCCACTACAATCCGGTTGATCCGGGAATTCCTCCAAAACCTGCCAAATCGCTGCTTGTAAACAAGAAAAATGAAGTTTACCCTTGGCACTGGCGGCCATTTTGCATTTTTTAAAACGTCATTCGTTCCAATAAGTTATAAAGTCTGCTTCCTCCGTGGCAGAGAATACAATGTGAGTATGTTGGGTATACTGTGAGTATGCGCGCGGTATGTGGTGCTGGTGCGGGCCCTCAGCGAGGCACTAAGAGGGGGCCAAAGATTGCCCCTGGTTTACGAGGCATAGTTGTGGTGGGCCCCTACGACCACTTGGGGGTCAACCAGGCTGCTGCCGTCGGCACTAAAGTAACAAATTGGTAACTCTTTTTTGGGGGAAATGGCGCCGCTGCCGGCTGCACGACCACTACTACTCACCTGTAGTACCTGGAGTTAGTGCACTCTACTGTCACTATTCTCACTTTCACTCACCTCCACCAAGCTTACGTCGCCATCATTCAAGTCCACTAAGTTTACAACGCCACCACTCAGCTCCACCAAGCTTACGTCAGAAAAAAGGCGCTGAACTTATGAGTCGTGGAAAGGAAGTTCCTGTAAAAACAGTCTAATAGGAGGTACAGTTGTTGTGTTGATTGATTCCTCAGAGGTTGCATGACGTGTCACCTTTCTTTTAATGACGTCTTCAACGTAACCTTTAGAGAAGCCATTATTGACTAGGACCTGCCTTACCCTACAGAGTTCTTCGACGACCTACTTCCAACCAGAGCTGTGGCTGAGAGCACGGTCGACGTAAGCATTGACAACACTCCTCTTGTACCTCTCCGGGCAGTCATTATTGGCATTAAGGCACATTTCTATGTTCGTTTCCTTAGCGTAGACTGTAGTATGAAAGCCAACATTCCTTTCCTGTTACATCTAGAAAGGGCAGCATCCGATCACTCTCCATCTCAACAGTGAAAGTTAACACGGAATTTTGCTCGATGGCCTCCTTCAACTGCTGCAAGCGTCTGACATCAGGTACCTGCATAAATATGTCGTCAACGTACCTGCAGTATATGGCAGGTTTCAAGTCCATGTCAACTAAGTTTTACAGGAACTTCATTTCCATCGCTCATAAAACAGAGGAAAGTGTCCAGAAAGATATTATCAAAAGAAACGTTATCCCCACAGACACAAATCAGAAGATACATTTAACAATTTACTACAAAACCAAGAAGACGGTCAACCTACTCATGAAGAACTCTCCAGACACTAAACAGAACGCCTTGAAAGAGACCAGCATCGTCTATGCCTTCACATGCCCACTTGGGGACTGTCAGCCCCAAAGATCTCAGTATATAGGCAAGACAACAACGTCTCTTTCTAGGCGATTAACAATGCACAAGCAACAGGGCTCCATCAAGGAACATATAATCTCCCTCACACAACCAGACCATCACCAGAGACATCTTAACAAGCAACACAAATAATCGACAGGTATAACAACAGCAGACTCGACATCAGCGAGGCACTACACATCAAAAAGTCAACACCAGCAATCAACAACCAGTTAACACATAACTACATTCTACTCACTTCAAGACCCCGAACCAACACAGAGACACAGTACAAGCAAGAACAAAAGCCATTAATAATAGCCTATTAATATCCATTATGTTTCATCCACTTGTTCATCTCAATCACGTCCTGAGAATATAAGCTCTTGCTAAAACATCGTAAATTTGTCTTTGAAAATGTAAGGAGTACCTTGCGAAACTCTAGGCGTCAGACCAATTGTGAAAATGAACTTTGGAGAGTTAATTTTTCAACTTCCCCTCGACGGCAAAGGAAAAACATTAAAATATATTGAGACGATTCGTGTTAGAATCATTACTCTTACCGCTTCAGTCATTTTCAACAACACATGTTTACAAGAAAGACTGCTACCAAAATATACTAATAATATATACATAAACAAATAAAGGGAAGTGTTTACATCACACAAATTATATTAAGAGTGCCTTTACTTACGTCATACAGGTCATACATAATGCTGGTGTATGACATGAGGGAAGAGTTGTGGCCGGCTGTGTGGAGGCCGGCTGGGTGGAGGCCGGCTGGGTGGAGGCCGGCTGGGTGGAGGCCGGCTGGGTGGAGGCCGGCTGGGTGGAGGCCGGCTGGGTGGAGGCCGGCTGGCTGGCCGGCTGGGTGGAGGCCGGCTGGGTGGAGGCCGGCTGGGTGGAGGCCGGCTGGCTGGCCGGCTGGTAAGACCCGAACCCACTAAATAAGTACCATAACCTTGTGAGCGACCATCTCCTTCACAGTATCCCCCACCACACTTGTAGTTCCTCCCTTTACTGACTCTCTTCTTCTCTTCTATCTTTATCTCAACGTGTCTATGTACTTCCTCTCTCCGCGTATCCTGTGTCCCAACCCCTCTAGTCTCTCCACGAGCTTCCTCTAGTCCTCCAGGTGTGTGACACACTTACAGTCACGAGTAACTTTGTTTACACAACTGACTCTCTCCCTCTCTCGTAACTTTCTCCTCTCTCTCTCTCTTAACTTTCTTAATACACTTTTCTGAAACTGTTGGTACACCCTGTGGTTACAGAGGTCAATATATCACTATACTGTGGGTCAAGAGACAGCACGGGCTGCTATCCTGCTATCCTGCTATCCTGCTATCCTGCTATCCTGCTATCCTGCTATCCTGCTCAAGATAACAAAACGAAATACAAATAATATACAAAAGGTGCTGAAAAAAGCATTAACACATTGATAAAAAAATTGGACAGACTCATAAAAAGTGGGAAAACCATTATAAAAAGGTATAAAACCATTATAAAAAGGTATAAAACCATTATAAAATGGTATAAAACCATTATAAAAAGGTATAAAACCATTATAAAAAGGTATAAAACCATTATAAAATGGTATAAAACCATTATAAAAAGGTATAAAACCATTATAAAATGGTATAAAACCATTATAAAAAGGTATAAAACCATTATAAAATGGTATAAAACCATTATAAAATGGTATAAAACCATTATAAAAAGGTATAAAACCATTATAAAATGGTATAAAACCATTATAAAATGGTATAAAACCATTATAAAAAGATATAAAACCATTATAAAAAGATATAAAACCATTATAAAATGGTATAAAACCATTATAAAAAGGTATAAAACCATTATAAAAAGGTATAAAACCATTATAAAAAGGTATAAAACCATTATAAAATGGTATAAAACCATTATAAAAAGGTATAAAACCATTATAAAAAGGTATAAAACCATTATAAAATGGTATAAAACCATTATAAAAAGGTATAAAACCATTATAAAATGGTATAAAACCATTATAAAAAGGTATAAAACCATTATAAAAAGGTATAAAACCATTATAAAAAGGTATAAAACCATTATAAAATGGTATAAAACCATTATAAAAAGGTATAAAACCATTATAAAATGGTATAAAACCATTATAAAAATAATCACCGGAAGTAAAGTAGTTATTAAAGGAAGTCAAATAATAAAAAAAGCAAGAATTATAATTAAGAAAGAGGAAAAGAATCCTAAAGGAACGACATTGAAGAATATCACTCATAGATAGGAACCAAAGTCAGCCCTCAAGGGTAAACTGGAGCACCAGTCAGCCCTCAAGGGTAAACTGGAGCACCAGTCAGCCCTCAGGGGTAAACTGGAGCACCAGTCAGCCCTCAAGGGTAAACTGGAGCACCAGTCAGCCCTCAAGGGTAAACTGGAGCACCAGTCAGCCCTCAAGGGTAAACTGGAGCACCAGTCAGCCCTCAAGGGTAAACTGGAGCACCAGTCAGCCCTCAGGGGTAAACTGGAGCACCAGTCAGCCCTTAAGGGTAAACTGGAGCACCAGTCAGCCCTCAAGGGTAAACCAAAGTACCAGTCAGCACTCAAGGGTAAACTGGAGCACCAGTCAGCCCTCAAGGGTAAACTGGAGCACCAGTCAGCCCTCAAGGGTAAACCAAAGTACCAGTCAGCACTCAAGGGTAAACTGGAGCACCAGTCAGCCCTCAAGGGTAAACTGGAGCACCAGTCAGCCCTCAAGGGTAAACTGGAGCACCAGTCAGCCCTCAGGGGTAAACTGGAGCACCAGTCAGCCCTCAAGGGTAAACTGGAGCACCAGTCAGCCCTCAGGGGTAAACTGGAGCACCAGTCAGCCCTCAGGGGTAAACTGGAGCACCAGTCAGCCCTCAAGGGTAAACTGGAGCACCAGTCAGCCCTCAGGGGTAAACTGGAGCACCAGTCAGCCCTCAAGGGTAAACTGGAGTACCAGTCAGCCCTCAAGGGTAAACTGGAGCACCAGTCAGCCCTCAAGGGTAAACTGGAGTACCAGTCAGCCCTCAAGGGTAAACTGGAGCACCAGTCAGCCCTCAAGGGTAAACTGGAGCACCAGTCAGCCCTCAGGGGTAAACTGGAGCACCAGTCAGCCCTCAAGGGTAAACTGGAGTACCAGTCAGCCCTCAAGGGTAAACTGGAGCACCAGTCAGCCCTCAAGGGTAAACTGGAGCACCAGTCAGTCCTCAAGGGTAAACTGGAGCACCAGTCAGCCCTCAAGGGTAAACTGGAGCACCAGTCAGCCCTCAAGGGTAAACTGGAGCACCAGTCAGTCCTCAAGGGTAAACTGGAGCACCAGTCAGCCCTCAAGGGTAAACCAAAGTACCAGTCAGCACTCAAAGGTAAACTGGGGCACCAGTCAACCCTCAAGGGTAAACTGGAGCACCAGTCAGCCCTCAAGGGTAAACCAAAGTACCAGTCAGCACTCAAGGGTAAACTGGAGCACCAGTCAACCCTCAAGGGTAAACTGGAGCAGCAGTCAACCCTCAAGGGTAAACCAAAGCACCAGTCAGCCCTCAAGGGTAAACCAAAGCACCAGTCAGCCCTCAAGGGTAAACCAAAGCACCAGTCATCCCTCAAAGGTAAACCAAAGCACCAGTCAGCCCTCAAGGGTAAACCAAAGCACCAGTCAGCCCTCAAGGGTAAACCAAAGCACCAGTCAACCCAGTGGGAAGGAGTAACGGAACTGTGCCCAGCACATGGATTATCGGGGATCGAACGCGGACCTGCAAGTAGCGAGGCTGTACCGATCAGTTAGTGTTCATGAGATGTAAAAGGGAGAGAGAGAGAGAGAGAGAGAGAGAGAGAGAGAGAGAGAGAGAGAGAGAGAGAGAGAGAGAGAGAGAGAGAGAGAGAGAGAGAGAGAGAGGGAGGGAGGGAGGGATGGAGAGAGAGAGAGAGGGAGGGAGAGAGAGAGAGAGAGAGAGAGAGAGAGAGAGAGAGAGAGAGAGAGAGAGAGAGAGAGAGAGAGAGAGAGAGAGAGAGAGAGAGAGAGAGAGAGAGAGAGAGAGAGAGAGAGAGAGAGAGAGAGAGAGAGAGAGAGAGAGAGAGAGAGAGAGAGAGAGAGAGAGAGAGAGAGAGAGAGAGAGAGAGAGAGAGAGAGAGAGAGAGAGAGAGAGAGAGAGAGAGAGAGAGAGAGAGAGAGAGAGAGAGAGAGAGAGAGAGAGAGAGAGAGAGAGAGAGAGAGAGAGAGAGAGAGAGAGAGAGAGAGAGAGAGAGAGAGAGAGAGAGAGAGAGAGAGAGAGAGAGAGAGAGAGAGAGAGAGAGAGAGAGAGAGAGAGAGAGAGAGAGAGAGAGAGAGAGAGAGAGAGAGAGAGAGAGAGAGAGAGAGAGAGAGAGAGAGAGAGAGAGAGAGAGAGAGAGAGAGAGAGAGAGAGAGAGAGAGAGAGAGAGAGAGAGAGAGAGAGAGAGAGAGAGAGAGAGAGAGAGAGAGAGAGAGAGAGAGAGAGAGAGAGAGAGAGAGAGAGAGAGAGAGAGAGAGAGAGAGAGAGAGAGAGAGAGAGAGAGAGAGAGAGAGAGAGAGAGAGCTGGGAGGGGGGGGGGAGAGAAGAGATATTAAACCACTGATTAATGAGTAACAATGAGAGTAACAGAGTAACAATTAATCCAATTGATGGCGTCGAATAAACACAGGAAGTCAAATCGGAGGAGATAAAGCTTTGTGACGGAACACTTTAGCATCGGGCTGGCAGAAACACACTTAGTTTGGCTTATATCCTTTAGGCCAGAAGAGCGGATTTTTCAGCCAAACACAGGACTGACCAGTGAGGGCTGGTCACTGCCCTCTGAGGGGTCAGTGAGGGCTGGTCACTGCCCTCTGAGGGGTCAGTGAGGGCTGGTCACTGCCCTCTGAGGGGTCAGTGAGGGCTGGTCACTGCCCTCTGAGGGGTCAGTGAGGGCTGGTCACTGCCCTCTGAGGGGTCAGTGAGGGCTGGTCACTGCCCTCTGAGGGGTCAGTGAGGGCTGGTCACTGCCCTCTGAGGGGTCAGTGAGGGCTGGTCACTGCCCTCTGAGGGGTCAGTGAGGGCTGGTCACTGCCCTCTGAGGGGTCAGTGAGGGCTGGTCACTGCCCTCTGAGGGCCAACGAGGGCTGGACACCGCCCTCTGAGTGTCAGTGAGGGCTGGTCACTGCCCTCTGAGTGTCAGTGAGGGCTGGTCACTGCCCTCTGAGTGTCAGTGAGGGCTGGACACTGCCCTCTGAGTGTCAGTGAGGGCTGGTCACTGCCCTCTGAGTGTCAGTGAGGGCTGGTCACTGCCCTCTGAGTGTCAGTGAGGGCTGGACACTGCCCTCTGAGTGTCAGTGAGGGCTGGACACTGCCCTCTGAGTGTCAGTGAGGGCTGGTCACTGCCCTCTGAGTGTCAGTGAGGGCTGGTCACTGCCCTCTGAGTGTCAGTGAGGGCTGGACACTGCCCTCTGAGTGTCAGTGAGGGCTGGTCACTGCCCTCTGAGTGTCAGTGAGGGCTGGTCACTGCCCTCTGAGTGTCAGTGAGGGCTGGACACTGCCCTCTGAGTGTCAGTGAGGGCTGGTCACTGCCCTCTGAGTGCCAGTGAGGGCTGGTCACTGCCCTCTGAGTGTCAGTGAGGGCTGGTCACTGCCCTCTGAGTGTCAGTGAGGGCTGGTCACTGCCCTCTGAGTGTCAGTGAGGGCTGGTCACTGCCCTCTGAGGGCCAACAAGGGCTGGACACTGCCCTCTGAGGGGTAAGGTCGGTCGTGTTGATGTGAGGAGACTTAAAGGAGCACACACACACACACACCACCGCCGCCACAGTAACTCAGGGCGCGGAGAGCCGCTAAATACAACATTCCGAACACATTCCGAACACATTCTGAACACATAAGTGTCCGCTGCTAACCTCTCTCTCTCACACCCCTCCTCCTCTCGGAGCCTGGGGTGTGTGCCACAGAGGTGCCCCTCACTAGGGTCACCTGAGTGCCTGTAGTGGCACCCTTGCTGACTCCTCCACCACGACAGAATGTTTGAGGGGTGCGGGAGGTGGCGCCTCTTGGCAGTGGCACTGGTGCTGGACCTGCGCGCACTGGCACTCTCTCAGGACTGGCACTCTCTCAGGCCTGGCACTCTCTCTCAGGGCTGGCAGTCGTACGCAGCAGCAGCCGCCACCCGTGGCACCACACCCGATAGAGGGGTTAGGAGCATGGTGGCACTGCTATTGAGCAGTGCCTTCCAGCGAATAGCCTGCGTGCCATATTGAGGGCTGGGGGGGGGGGTGATGTGAGTATCTCAGGTGTGTGTGGTGGGGGGGGAGAGAAGGGGTGTCGGGTGCACCACATGTGTCACCATTAAAGGCAGATATGCCGCTCCAGATTACTACTATATTTAGGCAAGCGAGGGGTGGGGGGGAGGGGGGGGGGTTGAAAGACATAGTTGAGCAGTTACAGGTGTGTGTGTGCAGGTGTGTAGTGTGGCGAGGGTTGAGTACTGGCACTCTGGTCACCTGCCACGGGTGTACTCTCGCTACTTCTTCACTCATGGAGTACTTTAGTACTCACCCCAAGTCCACCATAACTGTTCTATTGTACTCACACAAACCTGACTCCAAGATCACTCAACACATGATCAAGACATACAAAATACTTAAGAGGATTGACAGATGTAGAAATGGGAGAAGTGTTCACAATTGAAGCCAAGAGAACAAGAGGTCCTGGGGCCAGATTCACGAAGCAGTTACGCAAGTACTTACGAACCTGTACATCTTTCCTCAATCTTTGACGGCTTTGGTTACATTTATTAAACAGTTTACAAGCATGAAAACTTGCCAATCAACTGTTGTTATTGTTATAAACAGCCTCCTGGTGCTTCGGAGCTCATTAACTGTTTAATAATTGTAAACAAAGCCGCCAAAGATTGTGAAACGATGTACAGGTTCGTAAGTGCTTGCGTAACTGCTTCGTGAATCGAGCAAGCTCTATTAATCAATTAAAAAGTGGTTTCCATAAGGAACTAGATCAGAAGTCATTAGGCAAACGACGGTTGGAAAGGAGGCGGGGTCCAAGAGCTAAAGCTCGATCCTGCAGGCTTGTATATCAAGATATGTTAGAAGCAGTTAGGGTGATATACTTCATATACCAAATCACCCGAACTTAACCTAATCGAAGACCCATCAATAGAAAACGGAATATTACGTCAATTAATGACTTTTTAATCCATCTGTTTTTGGTCGTAGGGGATGATTAATAGGTCAAAATGGCAGGTACTACCCTGGGGCCAGATTCACGAAGCAGTTACGCAAGCACTTACGAACCTGTACACCTTTTCTCAATCTTTGGCGGCTTTGGTTACAATTATTAAACAGTTAATGAGCTCGGAAGCACCAGGAGGCTGTTTATAACAATAACAACAGTTGAATGGCAAGTTTTCATGCTTGTAAACTGTTTAATAAATGTAACCAAAGCCGTCAAAGATTGAGGAAAGATGGACACGTTCGTAAGTGCTTGCGTAACTGCTTCGTGAATCTGGCCCCCCTGAGCGGGTATGTCGCCACAGAAAACGGCGTGCCTGTACAGAACTACCACAGTGACGAGGCTAACAGCTTCGCTAACGGTATAACGGTACTTAAGGGGCTAGCCGGTCGGCCGAGCGGACAGCACGCTGAACTTGTGATCCTGTGGTCCTGGGTTCGATCCCAGGCGTCGGCGAGAAACAATGGGCAGAGTTTCTTTCACCCTATGCCCCCCCTGTTACCTAGCAGTAAAATAGGTACCTGGGTGTTAGTCAGCTGTCACGGGCTGCTTCCTGGGGGTGGAGGCCTGGTCGAGGACCGGACCGCGGGGACACTAAAAAGCCCCGAAATCATCTCAAGATAACCTCAAGATAGCATGAGCCGCGTCACCCATCCAGTGAGTGTACACAACGCCTTGGAAGCATGTACAACACCCTCCCCCCCCACCCATCC
>NC_091160.1:35719496-35729235 GCF_040958095.1 Procambarus clarkii | reverse complement strand
TGTCTGTGTGTGTGTGTGTCTGTGTGTGTATGTGTGTGGGGGGGGGGGAGGAGTATTAACGTGGGTGGTAGTGATGAGGCCCGACCTTAACTACAGTACAAGGCCATTCCCCCGGGAGACAAACCACTAATCACGTGGGGAGTGGGGGGGGGGCTTAGAGCACCGCAGGAGTAACCGCTACAACGGACTGTAAGCGCCCTCGGTGTTAAGACGGGTAAATAGAGCAAGCGGGAGAGACGCAGAAGAGTTACCTTGAGGTGCTTCCGGGGCTTAGCATCCCCGCGGCCCGGTCGTCGACCAGGCCTCATGTTTGATGGACTGGTCAACCAGGCTGTTGGATGCGGTTGCTCGCAGCCTGACGAACGAATCACAGCCTGGTTGATTAGGTATCAGGTCAGGTAGGAGATTGAAGGTTACTCAAAGTCTCCTGGCCTCCAGCCCTCCACCAGCCCTCCACCAGCCCTCCACCAGCCCTCCACCAGCCCTCCACCAGCCCTCCACCAGCCCTCCACCAGCCCTCCACCACGACAAAGCCAACAGCAGCTTCAGAGACAAGTCACCATTTACGGCTGTGTCTTTTATTATGGTGGACAACATTGCATATTCTGGGCGCGTGGCCTCCTGCTGCTACAGCTGTAGCTGCTGCAGTTGTGGCCACGACTACTGCTGCTACAGCTGTAGCTGCTGCAGTTGTGGCCACGGCTACAGCTGCTACAGCTGTAGCTGCTGCAGTTGTGGCCACGGCTACTGCTGCTACAGCTGTAGCTGCTGCAGTTGTGGCCACGGCTACAGCTGCAGTGGCTCCTCCAGCCACGCAACACGGGTCATTAACCATTCAATTTGGCGCTCTCCGCGTCTTTCTACGGGCGTGTTGAAGTGATACTCGTCTCACGGTGGAGTGAGAGGTCCTAAAGGGTGGGGAAATGGTCTTAATGGTCCGCTATTCCATTAAGGGTTGAGAGGCGGGACCCACGAGCCGTGACTCAACCCCACCTGTATTCTCTTGAGCGCAGGCGGGAGAGAATACAGGTGAGAGGGAGATACATAATAATCTACATGTGGAAAGTATTAGAGGGGCTGGTCCCAAACCTGCACACAGGAATAGCATCACATGAGACCAGGAGGCATGGCAGGATGTGCAGAATACCCCCGTTGAAGAGCAGAGGTGCAACAGGTACTCTGAGAGAGAACTCTATCAACATCAGAGGCCCGAGACTGTTCAACACGCTTCCACTACACATAAGGGACATAACTGGCCAACCCCTCACAGTGTTCAAGAGAGAACTATCAACATCAGAGGCCCGAGACTGTTCAACACGCTTCCACTACACATAAGGGACATAACTGGCCGACCCCTCACAATGTTCAAGAGAGAACTATCAACATCAGAGGCTCGAGACTGTTCAACACGCTTCCACTACACATAAGGGACATAACTGGCCGACCCCTCACAATGTTCAAGAGAGAACTATCAACATCAGAGGCCCGAGACTGTTCAACACGCTTCCACTACACATAAGGGACATAACTGGCCGACCCCTCACAGTGTTCAAGAGAGAACTTGACAAACACCTCCAATGGATACCTGATCAACCAGGCTGTGACTCATACGTCAGGCTGCGAGCAGCCGCATCCAACAGCCTGGTTGACCAGTCCAACAACCAGGAAGCCTAGTCGACGACCGGGCCGCGGTGGCGTTGAGCCCCGAAATCATCGCAAGGTATTAACCCGCAAATACAACTAGATGAACAGACACAGAATCCCCAGCAACATTTCGTACCCAGCACGTGTTCCTCACGTGTTCCTCACGTGTTCCTCACGTGTTCCTCACGTGTTCCTCACGTGTTCCTCACGTGTTCAGCACGTGTCCCAGGTCGCTTTTCCACCATGGATTTGTCTCCCTTCCTGCCGCGTAGTCCCGGACTGGGGACCTGCCGTGGACGCGGCGTGATGTGGCCCGGTCTCTGTGGCAAGCTCCACTCCTGAAGGTTTCCACTATTCCTAGAGACGCTGTTACTAGTTATTGAGGTGATTTATATTGGCAGAATAACTCTCAGTGGTTCCCAGATCTTCAGTAAACTCAGGGATGAGTGACTACTGGTGTCTCCCATAGTCGACTAGCGTGTCCTGGTCCGGTCCTTGGGCGGTGATTGGTCGACTAGCGTGTCCTGGTCCGGTCTCTGGGCGGTGATTGGACGACTAGCGTGTCCTGGTCCGGTCTCTGGGCGGTTATTGGTCGACTAGCGTGTCCTGGTCCGGTCTCTGGGCGGTGATTGGTCGACTAGCGTGTCCTGGTCTGGTCCTTGGGCGGTGATTGGTCGACTAGCGTGTCCTGGTCCGGTCCTTGGACGGTGATTGGTCGACTAGCGTGTCCTGGTCCGGTCTCTGGACTGTGATTGGTCGACTAGCGTGTCCTGGTCCGGTCTCTGGACTGTGATTGGTCGACTAGCGTGTCCTGATCCGGTCTCTGGACTGTGATTGGTCGACTATCGTGTCCTGGTCTGGTCCCTGGGACTGTGATTGGTCGACTATCGTGTCCTGGTCCGGTCTCTGGACTGTGATTGGTCGACTAGCGTGTCCTGGTCCGGTCTCTGGACTGTGATTGGTCGACTAGCGTGTCCTGGTCCGGTCTCTGGACTGTAATTGGTCGACTAGCGTGTCCTGGTCCGGTCCTTGGACGGTGATTGGTCGACTAGCGTGTCCTGGTCCGGTCCCTGGACTGTGATTGGTCGACTATCGTGTCCTGGTCCGATCTCTGGACTGTGATTGGTCCACTAGCTACAACATTATCCTTTCAGAGTAACGACCTAAGTCTCTAAGAGTGAGGAATTAAACCCTTGCATTAGCGGTGAGAAAAAGTTTAATTAGATAAAGTTCTATTCTTTCTGTCTTTAAGAAAAGCCGAATATTCATTCACACTTTGGGGAGAGCGAGACCCACTTCCCATCACTCAAGAAAGCCACCCACACACTTCCCATCACACAAGAAAGCCACCCACACACTTCCCATCACTCAAGAAAGCCACCCACACACTTCCCATCACTCAAGAAAGCCACCCACACACTTCCCATCACTCAAGAAAGCCACACACACACTTCCCATCACTCAAGAAAGCCACACACACACTTCCCATCACTCAAGAGTCACCCACACACTTCCCATCACTCAAGAAAGCCACACACCGTTCCCATCACTCAAGAAACCCACCCACACACTTCCCATCACTCAAGAAAGCCACCCACACACTTCCCATCACTCAGAAAAGCCTTCCCCGGATCTGAAAGATTTTCCAGGATTTTCCTCCCAGTTCTTCAGCATATTTTTAGGTTTATTAAGTGAGAAATTTCACGCGTCTTGGCCAAGACGTCGGGCCCGGAGGAGTCTGCTTCTTTGTCCGTCTTCGACAGCAAAATTAACCTCTGATTAGTTTACCTTGCAGCCTTCTACTGCCTATCACGCTCTCTGATTGGTCAGGGAAAGATGTGACGTTTTAAGATCGGCTGGTGATTCGCTGAAGGAGAGGCTCTTACTCTTTCGCTCTCAGCGGTGATTGGGGCTAAAGTCTTGGCTCTGGTATCACAGTATATAGTCAGCGATTGGTTAATGAGTGGCTCTTATGTCGCCAATGATATCAGCGGTGTTATAATGGACTCCTAACTATCCAAGGTCGGAATCACCACAATGGGAGCAAACCCCAACCACTGTTGAAGTTAGTTTCAGTAGTCACTACATTCTCAACAGGTTATCTTGAGGTTATCTTGAGATGATTTCGGGGCTTTAGTGTCCCCGCGGCCCGGTCCTCGACCAGGCCTCCACCCCCAGGAAGCAGCCCGTGACAGCTGACTAACACCCAGGTACCTATTTACTGCTAGGTAACAGGGGCATAGGGTGAAAGAAACTCTGCCCAATGTTTCTCGCCGGCGCCTGGGATCGAACCCGGGACCCCAGGATCACAAGTCCAGCGTGCTGTCCGCTCGGCCGACCGGCTCCCGCTACAACAAGGTAACTGGTAACTAGGTAACTACAACACACACAGTACTGACTCACAACTATTGGACACAAGGTTGGAGTCAGGGGCTTGGTTGTGGTCCAGTATCCTGAGAATACACACACACACACACACACACACACACACACACACACTGGGGGGGGGGCCTCGTAGCCTGGTGGATAGCGCGCAGGACTCGTAATTCTGTGGCGCGGGTTCGATTCCCGCACGAGGCAGAAACAAATGGGCAAAGTTTCTTTCACCCTAAGTGCCCCTGTTACCTAGCAGTAAATAGGTACCTGGGAGTTAGTCAGCTGTCACGGGCTGCTTCCTGGGGTGTGTGTGTGTGTGGTGTGGGAAAAAAAAAAGTAGTTAATAAGTTAGTAGTTAGTTAGTAAACAGTTGATTGACAGTTGAGAGGCGGGCCGAAAGAGCAAAGCTCAACCCCTGCAAAAACAGAACTAGTAAACACAACTAGTAAACACACAAATGAGCCACAGAG
Organism: Procambarus clarkii; assembly: GCF_040958095.1. Classification (NCBI taxonomy): domain Eukaryota; kingdom Metazoa; phylum Arthropoda; class Malacostraca; order Decapoda; family Cambaridae; genus Procambarus; species Procambarus clarkii. The sequence goes on along the minus strand of NC_091160.1, from coordinate 35,724,745 downwards.
ATATTAGAAAGAACTTTTTTTAGTGTCAGAGTGGTTGACAAATGGAATGCATGCACACACACACACACACACACACACACACACACACACACACACACACACACACACACACACACTAGGGGACACAGGTGGAAACTGAGTGCCCAAATGAGCCACAGAGATATTAGAAAGAACTTTTTTAGTGTCAGAGTGGTTGACAAATGGAATGCATTAGGAAGTGATGTGGTGGAGGCTGACTCCATACACAGTTTCAAGTGTAGATATGATAGAGCCCAGTAGGCTCAGGAATCTGTACACCTGTTGATTGACGGTTGAGAGGCGGGACCAAAGAGCCAGAGCTCAACCCCCGCAAACACAACTAGGTGAGTACAACTAGGTGAGTACACACACACACACACACACACACACACACACACACACACACACACACACACACACACACACACACACACACACACACACACCCACACACACACACACACACACACACACACACACACACACACACACACACACACACACACACATTATTCGCTTTGAAAGAAGATACCATTTATAAAATAAATATACGTTTTAAAACTAAACAAAGTCAGTAGAGATTATTAATATGTGAGCACAGTGGGTGATGACTGAGCAGGACATTCTGGCCAATGTATGGACGACTCCAGACTTTATGGAAATTGAAATTGAAATAAGTTTATTGAGGTAAAATACACACAAAGGGATGAGGTAGCTCAAGCTATTCTCACCCCGTTCAGTACATCGTGTTAATATATACATAGACACACATCTCAAACATTAAACACATTACCAAATATTCTGAGAGGTAAACATATACATTTCCTCCTTCACAAGTAGTATGGTATCAGACGTACACACAAATACTTTTATGACCTAGGTATACTGTAGACTTTATGGAAGGCTGATAATACTCTGAATATCAAGCAGATATCAAGCAGATATCAAGCAGGTATCAAGCAGGTATCAAGCAGATATCTGTCAACGGTGCAAACCTCTCCTAGAGGCGACATCAGACTTAAAGTAAGCCTGAAAGTGTTCTAGTGCCCTTTACATCTAGTCCAGATCCATACAGGAAGGATAATCTAGAGCAAATTTAATATGAAATAAACACAACAAATCCGGATTATACAAAAACTATGATGACTCCAACTCACTCAAGCGCCCTGATCTGAAGGTGACTCTGATCACCCAAAACTGTCATTCTCTGTCTGGCCGCTGCACGACAGTCTGTAATCACCACCTGTCTCTTCAGGTAAAGCCAAAGAGCTAATTATCATCCAAATCTGATGAGCCGTTCAGGCGCTACAGCGATAACAAATACAGACAACGGCAGAATATGTCAACCTTCCCGACGCCCAAAATATGATTATTCTTTTCAAGTGCTCAAAATACGTCTATAAATATCTTAAAAATTATATTCCATCGTGATAACACAAATTTTCCTTTACTGTTGTGAAGTAAAACTCAGGTCAAATGTGTTTGTCGACGCAGAGTCTTGGTCCGTGTGGGAACCGACCTGTGAGATTTATATTTATTTAATTTATATGAATTTATATTTACGTTAATTTATATACTTCGATAGCAATTTGTATAATGATAAGTGGACTGTATTTCTGCAATAATCTCATAATCTCACAAATCGATCCTCTACACATTAGGGGGGGTTTATATTACACATATGCAGCCAATCAAATTACAGTAATAGCTACATACATTGATGAGGTTCCTTCTCTTATAGTACAGCAGGTTAGTCCACCAGGTATAACTAGAGTGTAGACACCAAATTATCCTCTTTGAGGTAGCTTCTATCACCCAGTAACTGGTGCACATAATCTTGCATCCTCGTCTTGACCTGTCAAAAGTGCGCTAGCTGTGAAGCCAGAATCCTATATATGACAAGCTATATCAGAGAAAACACTATACAGTACATGGAACATTAAAGACCTGGCTTAATTACCTTTAGTATGAGGCGATTTCGCGTTCTAACCGGCTAACCCTATATCCTGACATTAATGGCCATAAATGAATGATAAACGGGTTTCGGATAGACACTTAACTTGTATTTGTAGACAGCGTGTTGACAATGGTACACCTTTGGGTTCCATAACACTACGTCCAAGTAAATTTAACAGGAGCCGAATTTGCTCCCGTGTGAGCCTCTGGTCTCATATAAACAACAATGGCTGCCCTCCTCCTCACTCTGACGCCTGGCTTACATTGTCCAGATTTCAGAAAGTGATAGAAGGGTCACATTTACTCTACTTTAATATTGATAATTAAGTTAATTTATATAAGATGTTTTTATGATGGTAAAGTCCAAAGACTAATGTATTTAAGAATAATTCCCACCATAATAGGTGGTGAATTATAATAGTATGTGGTGATGATATCCCGTTTTCTATAGACGGTAATTCCACTACAAGTTACGTTTTCTATGGGTAACTTGTTGGTAATACAGCTATTATCTGTATGATATTAAATGGTGTCGGATTTTCCGACAGTCCGCACCTTCACATAGACGTATTTTAACGATACACAGACAAATGGTAACAAAATATATGTATCAAACCTTAAGAAAGACATGAACATATTGGATACATGTTCACATGAACATGTTGGATGCATACCGTTCACAAGATGGCTCGCTAATGCCTATTAAAACCCTCCCTAACCTAACCTAACCTAACCTAACCTAACCTAACCTAACCCAGATCAGACCAACCAAGACTAACGCAGTGTATCCTAAGCTAACACAGCCTAGCCTGACAATATATACAGTTCTAAACAAACAGAAAACGAGCTTTGTCGACCCGTCTTGGACAAGATTCGATCTCGCGCCAAATATTAAATGTTATACGGTCCATGGAAGGTGACAAGCCTATCCCACTACCCTCTCACCACACAAGGCCATCAAACTCACCTTGAACCATTGTTTACGCACTCGACCCCCGGTGTAAGAAGTGCAGTGGGATAGTGAACTTCATTGGAATATCGACGCATCAAGTGGGCTAGCGGTGACAATCCTTTAGGCTAGGTGGATAGTCTCAACTTCTGATGGTTTGGGTTTGGCTAAACCACTGCATTTCTTACGGTGGAGATCGAGAGGACGGGAAACTCTGAGAAAGGACGTACCTTAGACTGTGGCTGGGAGTACCTTTGGGTGCTCTGTGGGCGTCGTGGTAAGGAGTAGTGGGGTGTGTGGGCGTGGGCGCCAGGGTGGGCCTGAGACCTGCGGCCCAGGCGGTCCAGAGAAGCTGTTCGCAGACCGCCCACAGAATGGTCAGAGTCGCTCGAACTTTTGGTCTGGTGTTCAGAACGTCAGGTGGTTAGCGTGTGTGTGTGTGAGTGTGTGTGTGGGCGTGTGTGTGTGGGCGTGAGTGTTGATGGGGTGGAAATGGGCGTAGGTGCGGGCGGAGATGGGCGGAGGGCAGGGACATGCAAGAGAAGAAGAAACAACACAATATTAGTCAAATAACCAAACAATACGGTCAACCCACAAAACGTTTTCCATAAATCTAACACTAAAATATGCAAGACAAACATTAAAAATTACACATATATAATTGAGTTAAAAAACAACACACACACAATGCTTTTATCAACACCAATATATAAAAACACACATATTTAAGATAGGGGTTTAAAACATATGATTTAAAAAGGGGGGGGATGCAAAACATAGATAATTAAGTACCAATTAATTTAGTACTCACTCCCTCTTATTAATGATGGATTTATATCATATATTTATAATATTTATTATATATTAAGTTGGTAATCATTATTATTTGGTTGACGACTGGCTGAGAGAGGGAGAGACGTGACCCCCTTCTCAGTCCTATAGTCGTAATGGCTTGCTGCTTTCCCCCCCTGATGATTCACGTCCCTTCGGAGGGAGAGATGGTGATGCTGATATCATCACCATCACCCCAAGCTTGAGGTGATGGTGATCCGGACGTGTAGGATCATCACTATCACCCCCAAGCTTGAGGTGATGGTGATCCGGATGTGTAGGATCATCACTATCACCCCCCAAGCTTGAGGTGATGGTGATCCGGACGTGTAGAATCATCACTATCACCCCCAAGCTTGAGGTGATGGTGATCCGGATGTGTAGGATCATCACTATCACCCCCAAGCTTGAGGTGATGGTGATCCGGATGTGTAGGATCATCACTATCACCCCCAAGCTTGAGGTGATGGTGATCCGGATGTGTAGGATCATCACTATCACCCCCCAAGCTTGAGGTGATGGTGATCCGGATGTGTAGGATCATCACTATCACCCCCCAAGCTTGAGGTGATGGTGATCCGGATGTGTAGGATCATCACTATCACCCCCAAGCTTGAGGTGATGGTGATCCGGATGTGTAGGATCATCACTATCACCCCCAAGCTTGAGGTGATGGTGATCCGGATGTGTAGAATCATCACTATCACCCCCAAGCTTGAGGTGATGGTGATCCGGATGTGTAGGATCATCACTATCACCCCCAAGCTTGAGGTGATGGTGATCCGGATGTGTAGGATCATCACTATCACCCCCAAGCTTGAGGTGATGGTGATCCGGATGTGTAGGATCATCACTATCACCCCCAAGCTTGAGGTGATGGTGATCCGGACGTGTAGGATCATCACTATCACCCCCCAAACTTGAGACCAACAGCTTCGAGATCACCACAACTCATCTCTTAGTCTCAAGACATAATACAAACCATAAAATTAACTTTTACAGACCTGTCAACTTCCTTCTCAAATAAAGGAAAAACAAACAAGAAATACAGGTGAAAAATCGTGCCAGAATCATTGACCTCACGCTGTCTGTCGCATCAATACCATACAGAGAACACCCGCAACACCCACAATACCCACAACACCCGCAGGAAGTCTAATATCCCCCAGTATACAGAGGAGACAAGACTGTATATTGGTGTGGAGGAGTGTGGCTGGTGAGACGCCATGATCTCCCTACACATCTTGCCCCCAGGGACCAGTAGCGTGGTTACCTTGAGGTGCTTCCGGGGCTTAGCGTCCCCGCGGCCCGGTCGTCGACCAGGCCACCAGTAGAGTGGGCGACGCCACACTCACAGGGTCCCCCTGGGGTTTGCTTGGGGAAGTAAGGGCAAGGCACCAGTTTCCCTAGGTTGGGTTGGGAGCAGCTAGCAGGGGTCCAGGGGTCAAGGGGGTGGGTTCAGGGGTCACGGGGGTGGGTTCAGGGGTCACGGGGG
>NC_091160.1:35666696-35708996 GCF_040958095.1 Procambarus clarkii | reverse complement strand
AACTTTTTCCGCTACGTAACCTAACCTAACCTATAAAGATAGGTTACGTTAGGTTAGGTAGGGTTGGTTAGGTTCGGTCATATATCTACGTTAATTTTAACTCTAATAAAAAAAAATTGACATCATACATAATGAAATGGGTAGCTTTATCATTTCATAAGAAAAAAATTAGAGAAAATATATTAATTCAGGAAAGCTTGGCTTATTAGGCAAATCGGGCCTTGAATAGTAGGCCGAGAAGTGAGTTCTGGCTACTAGGTACGACATATATATATATATATATATATATATATATATATATATATATATATATATATATATATATATATGTCGTACCTAGTAGCCAGAACGCACTTCTCAGCCTAATATGCAAGGCCCAATTTGCCTAATAAGCCAAGTTTTCATGAATTAATTGTTTTTCGACTGCCTAACCTACCTAACCTAACCTAACCTAACTTTTTCGGCTACCTAACCTAACCTAACCTATAAAGATAGGTTACGTTAGGTTAGGTAGGGTTGGTTAGGTTCGGTCATATATCTACGTTAATTTTAACTCTAATAAAAAAAAATTGACATCATACATAATGAAATGGGTAGCTTTATCATTTCATAAGAAAAAAAATAGAGAAAATATATTAATTCAGGAAAACTTGGCTTACTAGGCAAATTGGGATTTGCATAGTAGGCTGAGAAGTGCGTTCTGGCTACTAGGTACGACATATATATATATATATATATATATATATATATATATATATATATATATATATATATATATATATATATATATATATATTTAATCTTAAATACCATTCTTTTCCCCCGGGTCATGTATTTTTAGAGCCCAAACTTTTATATTTTACAAAACAAAATTTCTTAAACATCCAACTCTCATTATTTCTAATTTATATCCCGTTTTCGTTGGGGGAGAAACTCCTCTAAAGTATTTCCTAGACTAATTGTTCCGTTCTTCATGGACGGCCTGTCCGCAGGTGTATACCACAGGTGTATACCACAGGTGTATACCACAGGTGTATACTACAGGTGTATACCACAGGTGTATAGTGCAGGTGTATACCGCGGAGGGCCACACTTACCGTAATACTGGCGTGTACAAGGCTATTAAGACAAGGTTTACCTTAAGAGGTGACACGAGGCTACACGTACCTTAGACTTGTTGTGAACGTGTTGCTGCTGGAAGTCGGACTCGAACTCGGGTTCACTGAAGTAGGACTGGTCGTGGTCCCAGGCGCCGCCGCCCTGGCCGTTCACGCCTTCCCCTTCAAACACCCGCAGCACCGACCGATCTCGTATGTCCCTGAGACGCCCACACAAAAGGACAGTTTAGTTTACATATATATTCACCCTATACCATTGAGTTTACAACGTATCAGTGACCACAGGTCACAGAAACATGTATACTTACAGTATTATTAAGTTTACCATAACTACTGATCATAGAAACATGTATACTTACAGAATTATTAGGTTTACCATAACTACACATCACAGAAATATGTATACTTACAGTATTATTAAGTTTACCATAACTACACATCATAGAAAATGGGGAAATAGCGCTCCTATTTTCTTTTATGATGACGGGGTGACTAAACTAAACTTAGGTGAAGTGTCCTAAGCTAATGCAGTATACAACATCAGTATAAATATGTATGTCATATATTTATAAAATGTATATTCTGTATAATAGAATGCAGTAGGCCTACTGCATTCCTACTGCTACTTCTGCCTACCGAAAATTATACAATTTTGAGAGATTAAACACGATTCACTTTTGTATAATAATAATACAATTTAATTTATATATTGTATTTTTATTTGAATAAAATGTATTAAATCATTTTCCCCCGTTCCCCCCCCCCCTTTGCCACTCCGTAATAAAAGCAACTGTACAGCCTAACCAGAGCCCTACAACCCCAATCAACCCAGCTAACCCATCAGGACCAAGACATAGAAAACGGTGAAAATATTCTACGTCCCCATTTGTATAAGAAATTGTTCATTTCCATTAAAAACTAGATACATATAACGACCTTGAAATAGGCAGACCCTCTCTACCTATTCTAATAGGTGGATAGGAGCAGCAGGAGGAAGAGGAGGTGGAAAGGAGGTTGTGGAAGAGGAATCCTTGGAGCAGAAAAAGCTTTTAGAAGGCTCCTGATGCCTGGTTGGTCTGAGGCCACAGAAATCAGGGTTAGTGTCGTGATTCCCTAGGGGCTCCACTGTCACCCTGAGGCTCCACTGTCACCCTGGGGCTCCACTGTCACCCTGGGGCTCCACTGTCACGCTGAGGCTCCACTACCACCCTGAGGCTCCTCTGTCACCCTGGGGCTCCACTGTCACGCTGAGGCTCCACTGTCACCCCTGAGGCTCCACTGTCACCCTGGGGCTCCACTGTCACACTGAGGCTCCACTGTCACCCCTGAGGCTCCACTGTCACCCCTGAGGCTCCTCTGTCACCCCTGAGGCTCTACTGTCACCCCTGAGGCTCCACTGTCACCCCTAAGGCTCCACTGTCACCCCTGAGGCTCTACTGTCCCCCCTGAGGCTCCACTGTCACCCCTGAGGCTCCACTGCCACTCTGAGGCTCCACTACCACCCTGAGGCTCCACTACCACTCTGAGGCTCCCCTACCACCCTGAGGCTCCACTACCACTCTGAGGCTCCACTACCACTCTGAGGCTCCCCTACCACCCTGAGGCTCCACTACCACTCTGAGGCTCCACTACCACCTGAGGCTCCACTACCACCTGAGGCTCCACTACCACCCTGAGGGTCCACTACCACCTGAGGCTCCACTACCACACAGAGGCTCCACTACCACACAGAGGCTCCACTACCACACAGAGGCTCCACTACCACCTGAGGCTCCACTACCACCCTGAGGCTCCCCTACCACCCTGAGGTTCCACTACCACACAGAGGGTCCACTACCACCCTGAGGCTCCACTACCACCTGAGGCTCCACTACCACCTGAGGTTCCACTACCACCTGAGGATCCACTGCCATCCTGAGGCTCCACTACCACAGAGGCTCCACTACCACCTGAGGTTCCAGTACCACCTGAGGCTCCACTGCCATCCTGAGGCTCCACTGCCACCTGAGGCTCCACTACCACCCTGAGGCTCCACTACCACCTGAGGCTCCACTACCACCCTGAGGCTCCCCTACCACCCTGAGGCTCCACTACCACCCTGAGGCTCCCCTACCACCCTGAGGCTCCTCTACCACACAGAGGCTCCACTACCACCTGAGGCTCCACTACCACCTGAGGCTCCACTACCACCCTGAGGCTCCACTACCACCTGAGGCTCCACTACCACAGAGGCTCCACTACCACCTGAGGCTCCACTACCACCCTGAGACTCCACTGCCACCTGAGGCTCCACTACCACACAGAGGGTCCACTACCACCTGAGGCTCCACTACTACCTGAGGCTCCACTACCACACAGAGGGTCCACTACCACCTGAGGCTCCACTACCACCCTGAGGCTCCACTACCACCTGAGGCTCCACTACCACCCTGAGGCTCCACTACCACCTGAGGCTCCACTACCACCCTGAGGCTCCACTACCACCCTGAGGCTCCACTACCACCCTGAGGCTCCACTACCACTGCCCCCCCCCCCCCTAGTAACTACCTGGCAGACTACTGTTGGCCTGCCCCCCCTAGTTTATTCGTGTAATAAAAAAATCTCTACACGTTCTCCAGATCAAAAAAATCTCGTGTCTGAAAGGTTCTTGTTGTCCAACCTGTCATTATTCTTGCAGTTGTGACGGTTACTTTATTGTGTTCTTTAAAAGCAAGGTCTTCCAAGGTGATGGTATCAGAGTACCTGCATTGTACCAGGATGGGGTTCTGAGAGTTCTTCTACTCCCCAAGCCTGGCCCGAGGCCAGGCTTGACTTGTGAGAGCTTGGTCCACCAGGCCGTTGCTTGGAGCGGTTCGAAGGACCACATACCCACCACAGCCCGGTTGGTCCGGCACTTCGCGAAGAAAACTATTCAATTTTCTCTTGAAGACGTCCTCGGTTGTTCCAACAAGAGTGAAGACGACCCGGTACAGTATACTCTGGGAGTACACTAAACTATCCTTGATTTACCTTTAGTTTACCGTAAAACTTTTGTCAACAGGTAAGGGGAAACTTGTGTAAATTTCATCTGTGTTTTGTCTTCAATAACATCTAATTCATGTCATATAAGGCTACAGTAATCTACAATGTATTGTATATGGCTACACTAGGTTACACTGTATAATATATGGCTACACTACGCTATACATTATATGGCTACAGTGAATATGTGTAAGCAGCACATATATATATATATATATATATATATATATATATATATATATATATATATATATATATATATATATATATATATATATATATATATACATATACATATAAATATAAGCAAACAAGCTTGAATGCTCCCCAAACCAATATGCAACTGAAAACTCAACATCCAGATGGATTCGAACCCAGACAACCAGGAGCACTATGCACCATGGCGTACCTAGTTCCTTAACCACTAGACTACTTTATTATTAACTACAGTAGGCTGCTCTTTTTGGCTACAGTAGGCTATATTGTATATCACTACAGTAGACTACACTGAATATGACTACAGCAGGCTCAGTGTACATGGCTACACTGTATGACTACAGTAGAATACACTCCATTCACCTGGACTGTACGGGGGATCTCGAACCCCGGATCCCAGAGGAGTTACTGACCAAGGTCCATGTCATATAAATATATGATATGGGTCAGCCATCCCTCTGAGATTCAGTAGTTTTCAGGGAAAGTTGAAAATTTTCAGTATGCAGCAGGATGCTGCTTCTGAAAACTTCCCTTATCAAGGCTGCTCATAGCCCAGTCGATAGTGCTGCACCCACACATGAGTGGGGCCCCCGGTTCGAGACCCGTATTTTCCACATGAATGGGGTGTTTACTTCCCTGTAAATGTGGATGGCAATTTTGTTGAATACACTGTTGATGGCTACAGTAGGATACAATGTACATAGTTACAGTATAATACACTGTATGGCTAAAGTAGAATACACTGTAAATGAACAAATCCACAAGGGCCGTGACGAGGATTCGAACCTGCATCCGGGATGAACCTGATAGAATACACTGTGTATGGCTACATTAGACAACACTGTATATGGTTACAGTAGACTATGCTCTACATGGCTACAGTAGACTATACTCTACATGGCTACAGTAGACTATACTCTACATGGCTACGGAAAGTAAGAAACAAGTTATTTACAAAAGTTACAGACGAGTTACAGATACGTTACTTACAGACGAATTACTTACAGACGCGTTACTGACATGAACATTTTTAACTTACAAACGAGTCACTTACAAGATAAAAATTGACTTATAATTTAAAAGTTGACTTAAAATATAATAAAGTTAGAACAGAGGTCACGTGTTTTAAAACATGATTTATCTACGAGGTCATGAGCCCGGATAGCTTATAATAGACACATTATCAACTGTCCCGGCTAGTGAGGGTCGGGGTCAGAGGTCAGGCGAGCCGGTCCAGTAGGGGTATGTGCGCCAGGAAGAGGATTTTCAAGGGTCAGAGGTCAGGCGAGCCAGTCCAGTAGGGGTATGTGCGCCAGTAAGAGGATTTTCAAGGGTCAGGGGTCAGGCGAGCCGGTTCAGTAGGGGTATGTGCGCCAGGAAGAGGATTTTCAAGGGTCAGGGGTCAGGCGAGCCGGTCCAGTAGGGGTATGTGCGCCAGGAAGAGGATTTTCAAGGGTCAGGGGTCAGGCGAGCCGGTTCAGTAGGGGTATGTGCGCCAGGAAGAGGATTTTCAAGGGTCAGGGGTCAGGCGAGCCGGTTCAGTAGGGGTATGTGCGCCAGGAAGAGGATTTTCAAGGGTCAGGGGTTAGGCGAGCCGGTCCAGTAGGGGTATGTGCGCCAGGAAGAGGATTTTCAAGGGTCAGGGGTCAGGCGAGCCGGTTCAGTAGGGGTATGTGCGCCAGGAAGAGGATTTTCAAGGGTCAGGGGTCAGGCGAGCAGGTCCAGTAGGGGTATGTGCGCCAGGAAGAGGATTTTCAAGGGTCAGGGGTCAGGTGAGCCGGTTCAGTAGGAGTATGTGCGCCAGGAAGAGGATTTTCAAGGGTCAGGGTTCAGGCGAGCCGGTTCAGTAGGGGTATGTGCGCCAGGGAGGGGATTTTCAAGGGTCAGGGGTCAGGCGAGCCGGTTCAGTAGGGGTATGTGCGCCAGGGAGGGGATTTTCAAGAAGGTAATACTGGGAATTATGCACGGGGAATGCTAAGATTTTAGAGACTTGTAGGGGCTTAGCGGGATTTGGGGATGCTTTAGCAATAAAGTGGGGAAACAAGGAAAGGGGGTTTAGGAAAATTCCTGATAATACCGGGAATTATGCAGGTGGGAATGCTAAGATTTTACGCTAAAGGGATTTTTAGGGGCTTGGCGGAATTTAGGGGACATTTTAGCAATAAAGCGAGGGAAACAAGGAGAGGGGGGTTTAGGGAAATTTTGTAAATTTTCAGAACTGAAAGGAAGAAAAAGTAATTCAATAACGAAAAATGCGGAAAATGTGTAAAAATATATAAATTAAATATAGCCGGCAAAGCCCAAGAGAGAAATTTCTTTAACAGGAGGAAAGCTTGAAAACGAGAGGAGCTGGCCACAAACAACAGAACAAAGTTGTAAAGAACACAAAACGGATTTAAAGAACAGTGGAAACTTGAACAATTGGAATCTGAAACAACAAGGCGAACGTGAAACAACAGGGGAAACTTAAAAGAACATGGGACACGTGAAAGAATAAACGGACACATGAAAGAACAAGAAGAACATGAACATACAAAGGAAATTTAAAAAGGAACAGAGTGAACTTGAAAGAACAAGGAGGAAACTTGAAAGAACTTGTGAAGGTTATAAATGATGAAGTCATTATAACTGATGAAGAAAATAATGATGTCCATGAGTGATGATGCTGGCTTAGTGATGTCATGAATGATGATGATGGCTTAGTGATGTCATGATGCTGGCTTAGTGATGTCATGAATGATGATGCTGGCTTAGTGATGTCATGAATGATGATGATGGCTTAGTGATGTCATGATGCTGGCTTAGTGATGTCATGAATGATGATGCTGGCTTAGTGATGTCATGAATGATGAAGATGGCTTAGTGATGTCATGATGCTGGCTTTGTGATGTCATGGATGATGATGATGGCTTAGTGCTGTCATGAATGATGAAGATGGCTTAGTGATGTCATGATGATGGCTTAGTGATGTCATGATGCTGGCTTAGTGAGGTGATGAGGCTGGCTTAGCAAGGTCAAAGAGTGATGAGGCTGGCTTAGCGAGGTCATGAATGATGAGGCTGGCTTAGCGAGGTCATGAGATGAGGCTGGCTTAGCGAGGTCATGAGATGAGGCTGGCTTAGCGAGGTCAAAAGTAACGAGGCTGGCTTAGCGAGGTCAAAGAGTGATGAGGCTGGCTTAGCGAGGTCAAGAGTGACGAAGCTGGCTTAGCGAGGTCATGAGATGAGGCTGGCTTAGCGAGGTCATGAGATGAGGCTGGCTTAGCGAGGTCAAGAGTAACGAGGCTGGCTTAGCGAGGTCAAGAGTGACGAGGCTGGCTTAGCGAGGTCAAGAGTAACGAGGCTGGCTTAGCGATGTCAAGAGTAACGAGGCTGGCTTAGCGAGGTCAAAGAGTGATGAAGCTGGCTTAGCGAGGTCAAGAGTAACGAGGCTAGCTTAGCGAGGTCAAGTGATGAGACTGGCTTAGTAAGGTCAAGAGTGACGAGGCTGGCTTAGCGAGGTCATGAGATGAGGCTGGCTTAGCTAGGTCATGAGATGAGGCTGGCTTAGCGAGGTCATGAGATGAGGCTGGCTTAGCGAGGTCATGAGATGAGGCTGGCTTAGCGAGGTCAAGAGTAACGAGGCTAGCTTAGCGAGGTCAAGTGATGAGACTGGCTTAGTAAGGTCAAGAGTGACGAGGCTGGCTTAGGGAGGTCACGAGATGAGGCTGGCTTAGCGAGGTCATGAGATGAGGCTGGCTTAGCGAGGTCAAGAGTGACGAGACTGGCTTAGCGAGGTCATGAGATGAGCCTGGCTTAGGGAGGTCATGAGATGAGGCTGGCTTAGCGAGGTCAAGAGTGACGAGACTGGCTTAGCGAGGTCATGAGATGAGGCTGGCTTAGCGAGGTCAAGAGTGACGAGACTGGCTTAGCGAGGTCATGAGATGAGGCTGGCTTAGCGAGGTCAAGAGTGACGAGACTGGCTTAGTGAACACATGAGATGAGGCTGGCTTAGCGTGGTCAAGAGTGACGAGACTGGCTTAGCGAGGTCATGAGATGAGGCTGGCTTAGCGAGGTCATGAGATGAGGCTGGCTTAGCGAGGTCATGAGATGAGGCTGGCTTATCGAGGTCAAGAATGATGAGACTGGCTTAGCGAGGTCAAGAGTGACGAGACTGGCTTAGCGAGGTCAAGAGTGACGAGGCTGGCTTAGCGAGGTAAAGAGTGATGAAACTGGCTTAGCGAGGTCAAGAGTGACGAGGCTGGCTTAACGAGGTCAAGAGTGACGAGGCTAGCTTAGCGAGGCCAAGAGTGACGAGGCTGACTTAGCGAGGTCAAGAATGACGAGGCTTCCTTAACGAGGTCAAGAGTGACGAGACGATAAAAAAAGACATAAATAACTAAAGGTATTCTAAAGAATAATTTAAATAAACATTTAATCTTTCCCAAGAGTCTAAAAGATGTTTAAAATAACATAATAATGTTATCAACAGATTAACAACCCAGAAATATTTAGCAAGACAATTTAAACCTTAAGAATAAAATAATACATTAGTGTATTATACCAGAAATGTTTAAAACACAAAACACATATCTGAGGTTCATATTTAAGGGTTCACAGAGATGTTTAACAAAACTTTAAAAGGAGTAACAGGAATGTTTGTAAACAAAAATGAATCGTAAAAAAGGGGGTTGTTTACAACAATATTTACAGAGTCTAGTTAGGATATAATGTTTACAAACCAATATTTAGGGGAATAATGTGGAGTGTTCAGGGATGTTTAGGGACATTAGGGAATGTTTAAGGGGATTATCTAGGGATTATTACACGGCGATATTAGTTTAAGGGGCTTCAGGGTCAGAAAGAACCGCTCAAGGGGCGATATTAAAGTATAAGAATTTGGAGAGTAAAAGGGTGTTAAGGGCTGGGTGGTGTCTAAGGGGTGGGTGGTGTCTAAGAGCTAGGTGGTGTCTAAGGGCTAGGTGGTGTCAAAGGGCTAGGTAGTTTCTAAGGGCTAGGTGGTGTCTAAGGGCTAGGTGGTGTCAAAGGGCTAGGTAGTGTCTAAGGGCTAGGTGGTATCAAAGGGCTAGGTAGTGTCTAAGGGCTAGGTAGTGTCTAAGTGCTAGGTGGTGTCTAAGGGCTGGGTGGTGTCTAAGGGCTAGGAGGTGTCTAAGGGCTAGGAGGTGTCTAAGGGCTAGGTTGTGTCTAAGGGCTGGGTGGTGTCTAAGGGCTAGGTGGTGTCTAAGGGCTAGGTGGTGTCTAAGGGCTAGGTGGTGTCAAAGGGCTAGGTGGTGTCTAAGGGCTAGGTGTCTAAGGGCTAGGTGGTGTCTAAGGGCTAGGTGGTGTCTAAGGACTAGGAGGTGTCTAAGGGCTAGGTAGTGTCTAAGGGCTAGGAGATGTCTAAGGGCTAGGTGGTGTCTAAGGGCTAGGTGGTGTCTAAGGGCTAGGTGTCTAAGGGCTAGGTGTCTAAGGGCTGGGTGGTGTCTAAGGGCTGGGTGGTGTCTAAGGGCTAGGAGGTGTCTAAGGGCTAGGTGGTGTCTAAGGGCTAGGTGGTGACTAAGGGCTAGGTGTCTAAGGGCTAGGTGTCTAAGGGCTAGGTGGTGTCTAAGGGCTAGGTGGTGTCTAAGGGCTAGGTAGTGTCTAAGGGCTAGGTGGTGTCTAAGGGCTAGGTGGTGTCTAAGGGCTAGGTGTCTAAGGGCTAGGTGGTGTCTAAGGGCTAGGTGGTGTCTAAGGGCTAGGTGTCTAAGGGCTAGGTGGTGTCTAAGGGCTAGGTAGTGTCTAAGGGCTAGGTGGTGTCTAAGGGCTAGGTGGTGTCAAAGGGCTAGGTAGTGTCTAAGGGCTAGGTGGTGTCTTAGGGCTAGGTGGTGTCTAAGGGCTAGGTGGTGTCTAAGGGCTAGGTAGTGTCTAAGGGCTAGGTGGTGTCTAAAGGCTAGGTGCCTAAGGGCTAGGTGGTGTCTAAGGGCTAGGTGGTGTCTAAGGGCTAGGTGGTGTCTAAGGGCTAGGTAGTGTCTAAGGGCTAGGTGGTGTCTAAGGGCTAGGTGGTGTCTAAGGGCTAGGTGGTGTCTAAGGGCTAGGTAGTGTCTAAGGGCTAGGTGGTGTCTAAAGGCTAGGTGCCTAAGGGCTAGGTGGTGTCTAAGGGCTAGGTGGTGTCTAAGGGCTAGGTGGTGTCTAAGGGCTAGGTAGTGTCTAAGGGCTAGGTGGTGTCTAAAGGCTAGGTGCCTAAGGGCTAGGTGGTGTATAAGGGCTAGGCAGTGTCTAAGGGCAGTATGGTGTTTAAGGGCTGGCATAAAGGCCACTAAGGGCAGCGTGGAGTTTAAGGGCTGGTATAAAGGCAACTAAGGGCAGTATGGTGTATAAGGGCTGGTATAAGGGGCAACTAAGGGCAGTGTGGTGTATAAGGGCTGATATAAGGGGGCAACTAAGGGCAGTGTGGTGTATAAGGGCTGATATAAGGGGGCAACTAAGGGCAGTGTGGAGTTTAAGGGCTGGTATAAGAGCAATTAAGGGCTGGTGTAAGGGCAACTAAGGGCTAGGCGGTGTTTAAGGGCTGGTGTAAGGGCAACTAAGGGCAGTGTAGAGTTTAAGGGCTGGTATAAGGGGCAACTAAGGGCAGTGTGGTGTATAAGGGCTGGATTAAGGGCAACTAAGGGCCAGGCGGTGTATAAGGGCTGGTATAAGGGCAACTAAGGGCAGTGTGGAGATTAAGGGCTGATATAAGGGGCAACTAAGGGCTAGGCGGTGTTTAAGGGCTGGAATAAGGGCTGGTATAAGGGGCAACTAAGGGCTAGGCGGTGTATAAGGGCTGGTATAAGAGCAACTAAGGGCTGGTATAAGGGGCAACTAAGGGCTAGGCGGTGTATAAGGGCTGGTATAAGAGCAACTAAGGGCTGGTATAAGGGGCAACTAGGGGCTAGGCGGTGTATAAGGGCTGGTATAAGGGGCAACTAAGGGCAGTGTGGTGTATAAGGGCTGGTATAAGGGGCAACTAAGGGCTGGTATAAGGGCAACTAAGGGCTAGGCGGTGTATAAGGGCTGGTATAAGGGGCAACTAAGGGCAGTGTGGTGTATAAGGGCTGGTATAAGGGGCAACTAAGGGCTGGTATAAGGGCAACTAAGGGCTGGAATAAGGGCAACTAAGGGCTGGAATAAGGGCAACTAAGGGCTGGAATAAGGGCAACTGAGGGCTGGAATAAGGGCAACTAAGGGCTGGTATAAGGGCAACTGAGGGCTGGAATAAGGGCAACTAAGGGCTGGTATAAGGGCAACTGAGGGCTGGAATAAGGGCAACTAAGGGCTGGTATAAGGGGCAACTAAGGGCTGGTATAAGGGCAACTAAGGGCTGGAATAAGGGCAACTAAGGGCTGGTATAAGGGGCAACTAAGGGCTAGGCGGTGTATAAGGGCTGGTATAAAAGCAACTAAGGGCTGGTATAAGGAGTAACTAAGGGCTAGGCGGTGTATAAGGGGCAACTAAGGGCAGTGTGGTGTATAAGGGCTGGTATAAGGGCAACTAAGGGCTGGTATAAGGGGCAACTAAGGGCTGGAATAAGGGTAACTAAGGGCTGGAATAAGGGCAACTAAGGGCTGGAATAAGGGCAACTAAGGGCTGGAATAAGGGCAACTAAGGGCTGGGAACCATGCTACAGATCGTGGGCACTGACCTCTCCAGTCTTCGGCTGGTGTGAAGAGCAAAGAACGGATAAATTTAGTTTAATCTTATCCGTACATCTTATGTATACATATACATATGGGTCATGAAACATATACAATGGATATACAAAGATTAATGTATATATAAGGCATTTTAGGTATATTATACATGGATCCAAAATAAAAAAAAATTCATATGATCGGTAATACATTAGAGCTATGTATTAGCTTATGTATAGTTTGCCGACAAGCACACATTCGATTAATTAGGAGACACATGTGTTTATGTATCGCGATACAGGCGTGAGAGCCAAAGAAATAGAAATATGTATAGATATATTTCATGAAACGTATCTATACGTATTTGAAATTATGAAATTTAATATATATAAATATGAAATGTAAATATGTAATTTTTCAAGGTATATTATATATATATTATTATATTATATATATATATATATATATATATATATATATATATATATATATATATATATATATATATATATATATATATATATATATACGTATGTTTAACGTTTTTAGAATTTTATTTAGGTAAAGAGAAAACGGGTTTGCGCAAACTTTACGGGATACTAAATCATACATCGGTAATGAATACAATATAGAACTAAGGGGGGGGGGGGGAGGGGTTGACTGTATATTTGTCTGTGTGTACTCACCTAGATGTACTAGCAGGGGTCGAGCTCTAGGCTCCTAGCCCCGCCTTCCGAACGTTCTAGATCAATGCAATGAGGCGTTTCTCACGCTCTAATATACAGTTAAGATTCTGAATCGAATTAGCCGCCACTTGAACCCTTGATCTATTTCTTATATTGACAGCTGTTAAGACTGAAAAAAGGACTTCCTGGGGGTCTCTATATGACTGAGTTGCGTCTCAACTTTCAATCTATGGCCCTTCTGCTTTAGATATTTGGCAAATTTCCCTTAGGATCTTATATGTTGTTATCATGTCCCCGCCCTCCCTAACTCTCCTTTTTTCCAGTCTGGTAAGGTCTTGTTGACTCGGTCTTTCCTCATAACTCAATTTCCTCATCTCCGGAACGAGTCTCGTAATATATCATTGGATTTTTTTCTGTCATTTTTCCAGGTAAGGGTTCCCTGCTGGCGATGCATATTCAACATTGGGTCTCACCTTCGTTGTATATATGACCCGAGCATCGTGCATATACTGTCGTAATAGGCAATTAGAAAGTAGAAATCAGTACTATGGAATATGGACAAACTGGAAAAGTTTTGGTTCTGATATCAAGAAATGTTAACTTAACCTAACCTAACCTAACCTAACCTAACCTTCCCAGGCCTAATATAGTACATATATGTACTATAATAGGCCTACCAATATTTAAGTTTGGTTTTGAGCTCTATTTTTTTCCTATATATATTGAATAATGCCAAAATCTGCTGTCTAATTGCCCATTAGTAACTGGAAACGAATTTAAAGACAAAATAGTGGGGGACTTTCGACAAGCCGCCGGCTTCCTGCCATCGTCGAGGCCGCTAGTGTCAATAGCCCTCAGGTAAATAGAGATCAAAGTACCATCTAAACAAGAGGACGGGTCGACCTCACACACTTCCTTATCGTTATCAGTGACTCCACCTGGACCGTGACTGGCTCCCACAGTCTCAGGTGACTGTGGAGGAGCTCAGCTCTTACTCTCAGTGCTCAGGTGACTGTAGAGGAGCTTAGCTCTTACTCTCAGTGTGGGTGACTGTGGAGGAGCTTAGCTCTTACTCTCAGTGTTCAGATGACTGTGGAGGAGCTTAACTCTTACTCTCAGTGTGGGTGACTGTGGAGGAGCTTAGCTCTTACTCTCAGTGTTCAGATGACTGTGGAGGAGCTTAACTCTTACTCTCAGTGTGGGTGACTGTGGAGGAGCTTAGCTCTTACTCTCAGTGTTCAGATGACTGTGGAGGAGCTTAACTCTTACTCTCAGTGTGGGTGACTGTGGAGGAGCTTAGCTCTTACTCTCAGTGTTCAGATGACTGTGGAGGAGCTTAACTCTTACTCTCAGTGTGGGTGACTGTGGAGGAGCTTAGCTCTTACTCTCAGTGTTCAGATGACTGTGGAGGAGCTTAACTCTTACTCTCAGTGTGGGTGACTGTCATCTTCATACTGCTCCTCTGCTTCTCTTCTTATTCCTACATATTCATTTTCCTCTCTCTCTCCTGGCTGTATCATTCATGCGGCCGGCATGATGTCTTCTCTCCATATTGTTCGGCAGGGAAGGGGTGATAGCGGGATTTAAGGGGAAGATAGCGGCAGGGAAGGGGTGATAGCGAGATTTAAGGGGAAGATAGCGGCAGGGAAGGGGAAGATAGCGGGATTGAATGGGAAGATAGCGGCAGAGAAGGGGGTGATAGCGGGATTTAAGGGGAAGATAGCGGCAGAGAAGGGGGTGATAGCGGGATTTAAGGGGAAGATAGCGGCAGGGAAGGGGAAGATAGAGGCAGGGAAGGGGTGATAACGAGATTTAAGGGGAAGATAGCGGCAGAGAAGGGGAAGATAGCGGCAGAGAAGGGGAAGATAGCGGCAGAGAAGGGGAAGATAGCGGGATTTAAGGGGAAGATAGCGGGATTGAATGGTAAGATTACGGCAGGGAAGAGGGGATATATCAGGTAAAAAGAGACGGTAAAGGGACAGAAGAGCCACAAGGAGTGGGATAGAGAGGCACGCCCCACCCACCATCCCCTAACCACCATACGACAGACCAAAGCTGCCGTAATCCCACCAATCACGAACTTGGAAAGAGACGAGCTAATTCCCTCGTTCAATTTTCCGCGAGTAGAGTGATTCAATGTTTTCCTGGTATTTCTGGCAGTTCTTCTACTCCCCAAGACCGGCCCGAGACCAGGCTTGACTTGGTCCAATAGGCTGTACCCTCTTACCTACCTCCCAATCTGAGTAGGTGTATTGTTCCTGACATACAAGATCGCACTCCTGTTTTGCTACCAGCCACTAGGGGGGGGGGGAGGTTAAGAGCGTCTCCTGTAGCACTGTAATAATACGATCACCAGGTAACACAATCACCAGGTAATACAATCACCAGGTAAACACAATCACCAGGTTTGGGGGTCGTCCCCAGCGGCTGTGACAGTTCAAGAGTGGTTTAGGGGTCGTCCCCAGCGGCTGTGTCAGTTCAAGAGTGGTTTAGGGGTCGTCCCCAGCGCCTGTGACAGTTCAAGAGTGGTTTAGGGGTCGTCCCCAGCTCCTGTGACAGTTCAAGAGTGGTTTAGGGGTCGTCCCCAGCGCCTGTGTCAGTTCAAGAGTGGTTTGGGGGTCGTCCCCAGCGGCTGTGACAGTTCAAGAGTGGTTTGGGGGTCGTCCCCAGCGGCTGTGACAGTTCAAGAGTGGTTTGAGGGTCGTCCCCAGCGGCTGTCTCGCGCTTCTACCTGTCACGTATGGGCCTAAATTAACCTGTCTGTGACGTCATCCACTTTTCTCTCATTGGGTGCCAGAATTTGAACGTCTGTGACGTCATCCACACGTCTCTCTCTCATTGGTTGCCAGATTTAGACCGTGTGAGTGACGTCATCAAGCTTGACCAATAACCAATGTAAACATCCACAGTTTAACCTAAACAATTAAGTAACCAAATCTAACTAAATATAATCTAGCCAAACTTAACTAATGCAGCTAAACTAACTAAACTAACCAAACTAACCAAACAGAAACTAAGCAAATCAAGCCAAACTTAATATATCTATATATAATGTACAATTATACACAAATATACATATATACACTTAATTACACATACATATACATAATTATAACTTCCCTCAGTGAGCCACACCAAACCTAACTTCATGACATTTAATCAACCCAAACTGAACCCAAACAACGGTTACTTACCCCAAACTGAACCCAATCAACCGTTACTTACCCCAAACTGAACCCAAACAACCGTTACTTACCCCAAACTGAACCCAAACAACCGTTACTTACCCCAAACTGAACCCAAACAACCGTTACTTACCCCAAACTGAACCCAAACAACGGTTACTTACCCCAAACATAAGAACATAAGAACAAAGGTAACTGCAGAAGGCCTATTGGCCCATACGAGGCAGCTCCTATTCTATAACCACCCAATCCCACTCATATACTTGTCCAACCCGTGCTTGAAACAATCGAGGGACCCCACCTCCACAATGTTACGCGGCAATTGGTTCCACAAATCAACAACCCTGTTACTGAACCAGTATTTACCCAAGTCTTTCCTAAATCTAAACTTATCCAATTTATATCCATTGTTTCGTGTTCTGTCCTGTGTTGATACTTTTAATACCCTATTAATATCCCCCCGGTTATGTCCATTCATCCACTTGTAAACCTCTATCATGTCACCCCTAACTCTTCGCCTTTCCAGTGAATGCAACTTAAGCTTTGTTAATCTTTCTTCATATGAAAGATTTCTAATTTGGGGAATTAACTTAGTCATCCTACGCTGGACACGTTCAAGTGAATTTATATCCATTCTATAATATGGCGACCAAAACTGAACTGCATAATCTAAATGGGGCCTAACTAGAGCAAGATATAGCTTGAGAACCACACCAGGTGTCTTGTTACTAACGCTGCGATTAATAAATCCAAGTGTCCGATTTGCCTTATTACGAACATTTATGCATTGATCCTTTTGTTTTAAATTCTTACTAATCATAACTCCCAAATCCCTTTCGCAATCCGACTTCGCAATCACAACACCATCTAGCTCGTATCTTGTAACTCTATCATCATTACCTAACCTCAGAACTTTACATTTATCAGCATTAAACTGCATCTGCCAATCCTTTGACCATTTCAAAACCCTATCTAGATCAACTTGAAGTGATAGTGAGTCCTCCTCCGAATTAATTTCCCTACCGATTTTCGTATCATCGGCAAATTTGCAAATGTTGCTACTCAAACCTGAATCTAAATCATTTATATATATTATAAACAACAGAGGTCCCAGGACAGAGCCTTGAGGCACTCCACTTACAACATTTTCCCACTCTGACTTGATTCCATTTATACTAACTCTCTGTTTCCTTTGGTATAGCCATGCCCTAATCCAGCTTAATATAGCACCCCCAATACCATGAGACTCTATTTTTTTAATCAGTCTTTCATGTGGCACTGTATCAAAAGCTTTGCTAAAGTCAAGGTATACAACATCGCAATCCTTACCACTATCAACTGCCTCAACAATGCTAGAATAAAAAGATAACAAATTTGTTAAACATGAACGGCCATTTATAAAACCATGTTGCGACTCAATTATTAATTTATGTTTTTCAAGATGAAGACGAATTTTATTTGCTATTATAGATTCGAGTAACTTTCCCACAATAGACGTTAGGCTAATTGGTCGATAGTTAGACGCAAGTGATCTATCTCCTTTCTTAAAAACTGGTATCACATTAGCAACTTTCCAAAACTCTGGCACTCTGCCTGACTCTATTGATTTATTAAATATGGTTGACAGTGGGTCACAAAGCTCCTCTTTGCATTCTTTAAGCACCCTAGCAAACACTTCATCCGGCCCTGGGGATTTGTTTGGTTTGAGTTTTACTATTTGTTTAAGAACATCCTCCCTGGTAACTGCTAAACTCGTCAACCTGTCCTCGTCCCCACCCACATAGACTTGTTCGGCTGAAGGCATATTGTTAAGTTCCTCTTTAGTAAATACAGATACAAAATATTTATTAAAAATACTACTCATCTCTTCATCACTATCTGTTATTTGACCTGTCAAACTGAACCCAAACAACGGTTACTTACCCCAAACTGAACCCAAACAACCGTTACTTACCCCAAACTGAACCCAAACAACGGTTACTTACCCCAAACTGAACCCAAACAACGGTTACTTACCCCAAACTGAACCCAAACAAACGTTACTTACCCCAAACTGAACCCAAACAAACGTTACTTACCCCAAACTGAACCCAAACAAGCGACCCCGGAGGCCTGGTCGACGACCGGGCCGCAGGGTCGCTAAGCCCCGAAATCACCTTTAGGTAACCTAGTCATGCCAGGTACCCCCCCCACCCACCCACACAAGCCACCCATCACCTCACGTCACTCAGAAATAAGCCTCAATAAGACACTCTGAGTGACTCCCGGCTCCTGATTGGTCGACGCGATGATCCCGTGTGTGTGTGTGTGTGTGTGTGTGTGTGTGTGTGTGTGTGTGTGAGTGTGTGTGTGTGTGTGTGTGTGTGTGTGTGTGTGTGTGTGTGTGTGTGTGTGTGTGTGTGTGTGTGTGTGTGTGTGTGTGTGTGTGTGTGTGTGTGTGTGTGTGTGTGTGTGTGTGTGTGTGAGTGTGTGTGTGTGTGTGTGTGTGTGTGTGTGTGTGTGTGTGTGTGTGTGTGTATTTGTGTCTGCAGAATCGAGCTCTTGGACCCCGCCTTTCTAACCAATCTATTTTTCCTATATATTTCCCACTACATATATTTCACACACACACACACACACACACACACACACACACACACACACACACACACACACACACACACACACACACACACACACACACACACACACACACACAGGACGCCGTCCGTAGCAGTTGTCTAGCTCCAAGGTACCTATTTACTGTTAGGTGAACAGGTGCATTTAGCTCAAAGAAACTCTGCCTATTATAGTTTCCGCCTCTACCGGGAATCGAACCCCCCCCAGGCCCTTAGGACTACGACCCCAGAGCGCTGTCCACTCAGCCGTCATGCCCCCACACGATGTGTGATTATATATATATATATATATATATATATATATATATATATATATATATATATATATATATATATATATATATATATATATATATATATAATATATATATATGTATATATATATATATATATATATATATATATATATATATATATATATATATATATATATATATAACCACAACCACAACTACTAGCATACTATAACTACCACTCAAACCACCTCACTAACTACCACCAGTTCAAGGACTGAAGGAGAGGGGGGGGGGGGAAGAGGGAGGGGGGGGGGGCGTTATTGAATCAATAAAGCTCAAGATTCACGTCACTCAGGAGTTGTTCAACACTGTTCATGTCCTGTTCACCAGTGTTCACCAATGGTAGAGTTGTTCACCAGTGTTCATCACCAATGGTAGAGTTGTTCACCAGTGGTGTTCACCAATGGTGGAGTTGTTCCTGAACCTTGGCAGCTACGTTACTTTCCCACTGCTTCCCACAACAGCTCTCTGACTCCCGCATACCTTTGCGGTTACCGCGGGTGGTGAGGGAGGGGTGGGGATGATGATTTCGGGGCTCAACGTCCCAGGCGGCCCGGTCCCCGGACCAGGCATGCATGCACACAGGGAGTGAGTTAGCAGCTAAATAATGCTAATAGTATTTCTAATACCCCAGATTACCTGCCTTAACTACTGTACCACCCAATTCTACCCATGTTCCTATCCCATATACCTAAATAATATTACCTAATTCCCTTCGAATTAAGCTAATGTAAATTGGCTCTTACCTGAAGGTGAACTCGTCGTGCTCTTCTGGTCCGCAAGGGCTCCCCAGGTGTGCTTTAACTTCACAGGTGGTAATTACCACCAGGTGTTATCCCCCCCCCCCTCACCTGGGGGGTTCTCCGCCCCCCCCCCCTCACCTGGGGGGTTCTCCGCCCCCCCCTCACCTGGGGGGTTCTCCGCCCCCCCCCCCAGGCACGGTGGCCTCCTGGTTGATGGGGTTCTGGGAGTTCTTCTACTCCACAAGCCCGGCCCGAGGCCAGGCTTGACTTGTGAGAGTTTGGTCCACCAGGCTGTTCTTGGAGCGGCCCGCAGGCCCACATACCCACCACAGCCCGGCTGGTCCGGCACTCCTTGGAGGAAACAATCTAGTTTCCTTTTGAAGATGTCCACGGTTGTTCCGGCAATATTTCTGATGCTCGCTGGGAGGATGTTGAACAACCGCGGACCTCTGATGTTTATACAATGTTCTCTGATTGTGCCTATGGCACCTCTGATGTTTATACAGTGTTCTCTGATTGTGCCTATGGCACTTCTGATGTTTATACAGTGTTCTCTGATTGTGCCTATGGCACCTCTGCTCTTCACTGGTTCTATTCAGCATTTTCTTCCATATCGTTCACTCCAGTACATTGTTATTTTACTGTGTAGATTAGGGACCTGTCCCTCCAGTATCTTCCACGTGTATATTATTTGGTATCTCTCTCGTCTCCTTTCTAGTGAGTACATTTGGAGAACTTTGAGACGATCCCAATAATTTAGGTGCTTTATTTCGTCTATGCGTGCCGTATATGTTCTCTGTATTCCCTCTATTTCAGAAATCTCTCCTGCTCTGAAGGGGGAAGTGAGTACTGAGCAGTACTCAAGACGGGACAACACAAGTGACTTGAAGAGTACAACCATTGTGATGGGATCCCTGGATTTGAAAGTTCTCGTAATCCATCCGATCATTTTTCTGGCTGACGCAATATTTGCTTGGTTATGCTCCCTAAACGTTAGGTCGTCAGACATTATTATTCCCAAATCCTTTACATGCTGTTTTCCTACTATGGGCACATTTGATTGTGTTTTGTACTCTGTATTATGTTTAAGGTCCTCATTTTTACCGTACCTGAGTACCTGGAATTTATCACTGTTAAACATCATGTTATTTTCTGATGCCCAGTCGAAAACTTTATTAATATCTGCTTGTAGTTTTTCAATGTCTTCAGCCGAGGTAATTTTCATGCTGATTTTTGTGTCATCTGCAAAGGATGATACGAAGCTGTGTCTTGTATTTGAGTCTATTTCTGATATGAGAATAAGGAAAAGCAGTGGTACAAGAACTGTACCCTGAGGTACAGAGCTTTTAACTGCGCTTGGACTCGATTTTATATGATTGACTGTTACTCTTTGTGTTCTGTTCGACAGAAAACTGAGTATCCATCGTCCTACTTTACCAGTTATTCCCATTGACCTCATTTTGTGTGCTATCACGCCATGGTCACATTTGTCGAATGCCTTTGCGAAGTCCGTGTATATTACATCTGCATTCTGTTTTTCTTCTAATGCCTCAGTGACTTTGTCGTAGTGCTCAAGTAGCTGTGAGAGGCACGATCTTCCCGCTCGAAATCCTTGTTGGCCTGGGTTGTGGAGGTCATTGGTCTCCATGTTGGCCTGGGTTGTGGAGGTCATTGGTCTCCATGTTGGCCAGGGTTGTGGAGGTCATTGGTCTCCATGTTGGCCTGGGTTGTGGAGGTCATTGGTCTCCATGTTGGCCAGGGTTGTGGAGGTCATTGGTCTCCATGTTGGCCTGGGTTGTGGAGGTCATTGGTCTCCATGTTGGCCAGGGTTGTGGAGGTCATTGGTCTCCATGTTGGCCTGGGTTGTGGAGGTCATTGGTCTCCATGTTGGCCTGGGTTGTGAAGGTCATTGGTCTCCATGTTGGCCAGGGTTGTGGAGGTCATTGGTCTCCATGTTGGCCTGGGTTGTGGAGGTCATTGGTCTCCATGTTGGCCTGGGTTGTGGAGGTCATTGGTCTCCATGTTGGCCTGGGTTGTGAAGGTCATTGGTCTCCATGTTGGCCTGGGTTGTGGAGGTCATTGGTCTCCATGAAACTAGTGACCTGACTCCTGATCACTCTCTCAAATACTTGTATTATGTGAGACGTTAGTACAACTGGTCTATAATTCTTTGCCAATGCTTTGCTCCCTCCCTTGTGTAGAGGGGGTGGCCCCCGGCACGGTGCCCCCCGCACGACCACACGAGGGGGGTTGGAGACCCCTGTTTGTCTTCCTCGTGTTGACCGAATTGGTAATTAAGTTGTTATGGGACATGTGGCGAGGGACGTCCCCTGGCCATGTCCCCCTGGGGTAGGGGCTCCTGCTCCCCCTCGTCCCTCCGGCATCACTAGTATTTACCCGAAGGGGGAGAAGGGGATCTTCCTCCTGGGGGAGTGAGGGTGCAGGGATGGTGTTCCCCTGCCCCTGGCCAGGTGTGTAACATGGCAGGACGGCTCACACACCTGTCACTCACGTCTGTAAACTTCCACACAAACACCTGCAGGATCAAGTTGGAGGAGCCGCGACACTTGTGGTGGTGGTGGTGGTGGTGGCGATAGTGGTGGTGAGAGTGGCGATGGTGGTAGTGGTGGTGGTGAAGGTGGCGGTGGAATGGTTCGTAGTTGGTTGAATTCTTGTACCAACCCGCAGATCCTGATGTTACAACTGCTGTGTTGTGGTCACTGATCCGGGAATCGATCCCCCGGATCCAAGGATTACGAAGCCCGAGCTCTGTCCACTCAGCCACCAGGCCCCCAGGTTAGTGTGTGTGCTGTGACTAGAGGCAGCCCTTAGCTAGTGTGGTTGAGGGCCCTGGCGGACCTCAGGAGTGGCAGACTGCTACAAATATAATTATAAGGAAACCAGTTTTCGTGGATAATAGTTGGACAAACTCTATGGAGAATCAACCCCAAATTTCAGACTTCAATGGACTCCTCGTTAGTATCAGAATAAGAACTCAATCCTACTTAATGACGGGCATGGGGTTCAACCACACTATGACACTCAGCATAGCATCCCAAATCACCTTGCAAAGGTTGCTGAGACTAGCCCTTAGCGTCTGCATCATCCCTAACTTGAGCAGATTCTCTTATGCAATAAGATATCAACCTATCTTGAGGTTATCTTGAGATGATTTCGGGGCTTTTAGTGTCCCCGCGGCCCGGTCCTGGACCAGGCCTCCACCCCCAGGAAGCAGCCAGTGACAGCTGACTAACACCCAGGTACCTATTTTACTGCTAGGTAACCTAGCTAATTATTAATCAATAATAACACTTATGCTAACATTCTTGCCGCGGAACTAGCCGCTAGTTCTACTACCACTAAGTTGACAAAGCTAGTTGATAGACGTTATGAGGGCATTACTGGTGCAGATGGCTAGTGATTCAACACGGTTGTGCAATACTAGCAATGTGTTACCCGGCCAACCACCACCTTCACGACTCGAGACGAAAGCGCTTAGGCACCCGTCTGGGTGGCGCTCAATCCGCCCCGAACACCCCCGCCCCCCCAGCAGGATAGCTCAACCGTCCGTTCACCCGTCCACCCGTCACCCGTCCACCCGTCACCCGCCCACCCGTCACCCCGTCACCCGTCACCCGTCACCCGTCCACCCGTCACCCGTCCACCCGTCCACCCGTCACCCGTCCACCCGTCACCCGTCCACCCGTCCACCCGTCACCCGTCCACCCGTCACCCGTCCACCCGTCACCCGTCACCCGTCCACCCGTCACCCGTCCACCCGTCCACCCGTCACCCGTCCACCCGTCCACCCGTCACCCGTCCACCCGTCACCCGTCCACCCGTCACCCGTCCACCCGTCCACCCGTCACCCGTCCACCCGTCACCCGTCCACCCGTCACCCGTCCACCCGTCCACCCGTCACCCGTCACCCGTCCACCTGTCACCCGTCACCCGTCACCCGTCCACCCGTCACCCGTCACCCGTCCACCCGTCACCCGTCCACCCGTCACCCGTCACCCGTCCACCCGTCACCCGTCCACCCGTCCACCCGTCACCCGTCCACCCGTCACCCGTCCACCCGTCACCCGTCCACCCGTCCACCCGTCACCCGTCCACCCGTCACCCGTCCACCCGTCCACCCGTCACCCGTCCACCCGTCACCCGTCACCCGTCCACCCGTCCACCTGTCACCCGTCCACCCGTCACCCGTCCACCCGTCACCCGTCCACCCGTCACCCGTCACCCGTCCACCCGTCACCCGTCCACCCGTCACCCGTCCACCCGTCACCCGTCCACCCGTCACCCGTCCACCCGTCCACCCGTCACCCGTCCACCCGTCCACCCGTCACCCGTCCACCCGTCACCCGTCCACCCGTCACCCGTCCACCCGTCACCCGTCCACCCGTCACCCGTCCACCCGTCACCCGTCACCCGTCACCCGTCCACCCGTCACCCGTCCACCCGTCACCCGTCCACCCGTCCACCCGTCACCCGTCCACCCGTCCACCCGTCACCCGTCCACCCGTCACCCGTCCACCCGTCCACACTCGACCCACACATCACCACAGCCAATAAAGTAAGGACAAATAAGCCGTTTCCGCTGTATCCAATACTGCCCAAATAACACCCACCACTGTGTTCATCGCTGAACAACCAGCTGCCACTGTGTTCATCGCTGAACAACCAGCTGCCACTGTGTTCATCGCTGAACAACCAGCTGCCACTGTGTTCATCGCTGAACAACCAGCTGCCACTGTGTTCATCGCTGAACAACCAGCTGCCACTGTGTTCATCGCTGAACAACCAGCTGCCACTGTGTTCATCACTGAACAACCAGCTGCCAGTGTGTTCATCGCTGAACAACCAGCTGCCACTGTGTTCATCGCTGAACAACCAGCTGCCACTGTGTTCATCGCTGAACAACCAGCTGCCAGTGTGTTCATCGCTGAACAACCAGCTGCCACACTGTTCATCACTGAACAACCACCCACCACTGTGTTCATCACTGAACAACCACCCACCACTGTGTTCATCACTGAACAACCACCCACCACTGTGATCATCACTGAACAACCACCCACCACTGTGTTCATCACTGAACAACCACCCACCACTGTGTTCATCACTGAACAACCACCCACCACTGTGTTCATCACTGAACAACCACCCACCACTGTGTTCACCACTGAACAACCACCCACCACTATGTTCATCACTGAACAACCAGCCACCACTGTGTTCATCACTGAACAACCACCCACCACTGTGTTCATCACTGAACAACCACCCACCACTGTGTTCATCACTGAACAACCACCCACCACTGTGATCATCACTGAACAACCACCCACCACTGTGTTCATCGCTGAACAACCATCCACCACACTGTTCATCACTGAACAACCATCCACCACTGTGTTCATCACTGAACAACCACCCACCACTGTGTTCATCACTGAACAACCACCCACCACTGTGTTCATCGCTGAACAACCATCCACCACTGTGTTCATCACTGAACAACCAGCCACCACTGTGTTCATCACTGAACAACCAGCCACCACTGTGTTCATCACTGAACAACCACCCACTACTGTGTTCATCACTGAACAACCACCCACCACTGTGTTCATCACTGAACAACCACCCACCACTGTGTTCATCACTGAACAACCACCCACCACTATGTTCATCACTGAACAACCACCCACCACTATGTTCATCACTGAACAATCACCCACCACTGTGTTCATCGCTGAACAACCACCCACCACTGTGATCATCACTGAACAACCACCCACCACTGTGTTCATCACTGAACAACCACCCACCACTGTGTTCATCACTGAACAACCACCCACCACTGTGTTCATCACTGAACAACCACCCACCACTGTGTTCATCACTGAACAACCACCCACCACTGTGTTCATCACTGAACAACCACCCACCACTGTGATCATCACTGAACAACCATCCACCACTGTGTTCATCACTGAACAACCATCCACCACTGTGTTCATCACTGAACAACCATCCACCACTGTGTTCATCACTGAACAACCAGCCACCACTGTGTTCATCACTGAACAACCACCCACCACTGTGTTCATCACTGAACAACCACCCACCACTGTGATCATCACTGAACAACCATCCACCACTGTGTTCATCACTGAACAACCATCCACCACTGTGTTCATCACTGAACAACCACCCACCACTATGTTCATCACTGAACAACCACCCACCACTGTGTTCATCACTGAACAACCACCCACCACTATGTTCATCACTGAACAACCACCCACCACTGTGTTCATCACTGAACAACCACCCACCACTGTGTTCATCACTGAACAACCACCCACCACTATGTTCATCACTGAACAACCACCCACCACTGTGTTCATCACTGAACAACCACCCACCACTATGTTCATCACTGAACAACCACCCACCACTATGTTCATCACTGAACAACCACCCACCACTATGTTCATCACTGAACAACCACCCACCACTATGTTCATCACTGAACAACCACCCACCACTATGTTCATCACTGAACAACCACCCACCACTGTGTTCATCACTGAACAACCACCCACCACTATGTTCATCACTGAACAACCACCCACCACTATGTTCATCACTGAACAACCACCCACCACTGTGTTCATCACTGAACAACCACCCACCACTGTGTTCATCACTGAACAACCACCCACCACTGTGTTCACCACTGAACAACCACCCACCACTATGTTCACCACTGAACAACCACCCACCACTATGTTCATCACTGAACAACCACCCACCACTGTGTTCACCACTGAACAACCACCCACCACTATGTTCATCACTGAACAACCACCCACCACTATGTTCATCACTGAACAACCACCCACCACTATGTTCATCACTGAACAACCACCCACCACTATGTTCATCACTGAACAACCACCCACCACTATGTTCATCACTGAACAACCACCCACCACTATGTTCATCACTGAACAACCACCCACCACTATGTTCATCACTGAACAACCACCCACCACTGTGTTCATCACTGAACAACCACCCACCACTGTGTTCATCACTGAACAACCACCCACCACTGTGTTCATCACTGAACAACCATCCACCACTGTGTTCATCGCTGAACAACCACCCACCACTGTGATCATCACTGAACAACCACCCACCACTGTGATCATCACTGAACAACCACCCACCACTATGTTCATCACTGAACAACCACCCACCACTGTGTTCACCACTGAACAACCACCCACCACTATGTTCATCACTGAACAACCATCCACCACTGTGATCATCACTGAACAACCACCCACCACTGTGTTCATCACTGAACAACCACCCACTACTGTGTTCATCACTGAACAACCACCCACCACTATGTTCATCACTGAACAACCACCCACCACTGTGTTCATCACTGAACAACCATCCACCACTGTGTTCATCACTGAACAACCACCCACCACTATGTTCATCACTGAACAACCATCCACCACTGTGTTCATCACTGAACAACCACCCACCACACTGTTCATCACTGAACAACCATCCACCACTGTGTTCACCACTGAACAACCAGTCACAACTATGTTCATCACTGAACAACCACCCACCACTGTGTTCATCACTGAACAACCACCCACCACTGTGTTCATCACTGAACAACCACCCACCACTGTGTTCATCACTGAACAACCACCCACCACTGTGTTCATCACTGAACAACCACCCACCACTGTGTTCATCACTGAACAACCACCCACCACTATGTTCATCACTGAACAACCAGTCACAATAAACTTCCTGCCAAAAATAACGTGACAATAACGACACACTGGACCAAGCTCAATCCCGCAGCCCCCCTGACAAAACCCCTCTACATCTCTCCACCATCACGGCGACTTAGTATGTATACTTATCCCACTAGTCTACGGGCTGGTAAACTCCGCAACTCATGGGGTATCCATAGACGGTTTACTGAACTGTTTCCTCAATGTAAACTAAGGCTGATGCACAGGTTTCGCAAGATTAGGAGAGGGGATCGAACCGTCGTCACTACTTTGGTCTGTGCTCACCAGTCACCTGATTGTATTATGGTCAATACATCGTAGTAATTAATACAATATACGGTAATAAATACATCAATAATACATAAAGGGAATTTTATTCACGGGACTGATGATCAATTTATTACAGGTTCAACTGTAGTGATCATTCTAGCGAGTGGGAGTGATTGTGTGTTTTGATATGTGTATGTGTACATGTAATTATGTACCCCTGATATGTGTCAATTATGTGTCCTAATGCACAAAATAAATCCCATTAACATGTCAGTATAAGAGCCGTGAGAAGGATTCGAACCTTTGCTCTGGGGGTACTCCCAGATCATACGTTCGAATCCTATGGTTTTTAGGATATACTGTAGAATTTGATAAATAATTCTTCGCAAAGGATTTCATGTTATCAATCATTATATGTGCGTCAAAGTCACCCGTACTAATTACAGCTGGATACAACATTCAGAAACAGCCAATCAGACTGGCAAGGGGCCGTTAATTATCAGCAGCCAATCAAAGAGCGTCCATGTATTATCTAGTTAACAGTGGCTAACATGAGTATCCGACACCCGGACGAACTGTTCAACATCTGCTTTAGTCAGCCCTAAACGGCGCCCGTTTTCTGTGGTTGCGACGGCCAGTGTGAGAGAATGGTTGACGGCCCCGACCAGTATAGGAGAATGGTTGACAGTACCCGACCAGTGTGAGAGAATGGTTGACAGCCCCGACCAGTGTGGGAGAATGGTTGACAGCCCCGACCAGTGTGGGAGAATGGTTGACAGCCCCGACCAGTGTGGGAGAATGGTTGACAGCCCTCGACCAGTGTGGGAGAATGGTTGACAGCCCCGACCAGTGTGAGAGAATGGTTGACAGCCCCGACCAGTGTGGGAGAATGGTTGACAGCCCCGACCAGTGTGGGAGAATGGTTGACAGCCCTCGACCAGTGTGAGAGAATGGTTGACAGCCCCGACCAGTGTGGGAGAATGGTTGACAGCCCCGACCAGTGTGGGAGAATGGTTGACAGCCCCGACCAGTGTGGGAGAATGGTTGACAGCCCTCGACCAGTGTGGGAGAATGGTTGACAGCCCTCGACCAGTGTGTGAGAATGGTTGACAGCCCTCGACCAGTGTGGGAGAATGGTTGACAGCCCCGACCAGTGTGTGAGAGTGGTTGACAGTACCCGACCAGTGTGGGAGAATGGTTGACAGCCCCGACCAGTGTGGGAGAATGGTTGACAGCCCTCGACCAGTGTGGGAGAATGGCTGACAGCCCCGACCAGTGTGGGAGAATGGTTGACAACCCTCGACCAGTGTGGGAGAATGGTTGACAGCCCCGACCAGTGTGTGAGAATGGTTGACAGCCCCGACCAGTGTGGGAGAATGGTTGACAGCCCCGACCAGTGTGGGAGAATGGTTGACAGCCCTCGACCAGTGTGAGAGAATGGTTGACAGCCCCGACCAGTGTGGGAGAATGGTTGACAGCCCCGTCCAGTGTGGGAGAATGGTTGACAGCCCTCGACCAGTGTGGGAGAATGGTTGACAGCCCCGACCAGTGTGTGAGAATGGTTGACAGCCCCGACCAGTGTGGGAGAATGGTTGACAGCCCTCGACCAGTGTGTGAGAATGGTTGACAGCCCCCGACCAGTGAGGAAGAATGGTTGACAGCTCCGACCAGTGTGAGAGAATGGTTGACAGCCCCCTACCAGTGTGGGAGAATGGTTGACAGCTCCGACCAGTGTGGGAGAATGGTTGACAGCCTCGACCAATGTGGGAGAATGGTTGACAGCCCCGACCAGTGTGAGAGAATGGTTGACAGTACCCGACCAGTGTGGGAGAATGGTTGACAGTACCCGACCAGTATAGGAGAATGGTTGACAGTACCCGACCAGTGTGGGAGAATGGTTGACAGTACCCGACCAGTGTGGGAGAATGGTTGACAGTACCCGACCAGTATAGGAGAATGGTTGACAGCCCCGACCAGTATAGGAGAATGGTTGACAGCCCCGACCAGTATAGGAGAATGGTTGACAGAAGTACTGGATGGATGTTCAATAGCCAAAAATTTGTACAGACAAAAAAAAAAGTGACTTTAGGACACTTTTTAAGTAACATACTTCAGAAAAATAGTAGTAAATTAGCGTTACTTAAACCTAACCTAACTTGAACCTAACCTAAACTTCTGAAAATCTGAAACATTGTCTCTCTACAGGGGCCGCTTCCTTACACCTTATGCCTCTGTTCACCTGACAGAGGCATCTCCCGGTTGCCATATATATATATATATATATATATATATATATATATATATATATATATATATATATATATATATATATATATATATATGACACCCGGGAGACAAACAACTGTTGTGGACTGCACAACAATGTTCGTAATGAACAATATGTGTGGTGAAACACGTGAAAGAACAGTATAACAAATAGAACACATGCCGTTACTCACCCCTAGATCTTCGAGGTCATAGAACATGTCCTTGTTGGAGTCATGAATGTAGATCTTGACGGAGGGCAAGTCGAGGTACTGCATGGTCAGCTGGTTAGGGAAGGACCGGACGAAGAGGGCCTTTACCGTGTCCAGCGACGTGATCTCGTTGGGCAGCAGCGCGCGTTTAGTCTCCCCTCGAAACTGAAGGAAAACCAGCCCTGGAACACGGAGGGTGAAGCGATCAGTGACTTTGTTTATCTTTTGTGTGTCTCTCTCTCTCTCTCTCTCTCTCTCTCTCTCTCTCTCTCTCTCTCTCTCTCTCTCTCTCTCTCTCTCTCTCTCTCTCTCTCTCTCTCTCTCTCTCGCTCTCTCTGTCTCTCTTTCTCTGTCTCTCTCTCTCTCTCTCTCTCTCTCTCTCTCTCTCTCTCTCTCTCTCTCTCTCTCTCTCTCTCTCTCTCTCTCTCTCTCTCTCTCTCTCTCTCTCTCTCCTCCAGTAATACATATTCATAAATATATGTATTTATAAATTATGATGTGTAAGATATGTAAATTAAGATATGTATTTATAAATTAAACTTGGTGTGTGAGGAAACACTTGTAATAGCCTCGATATCTCTCCCTCGTCAGCCCAACACCGAACCAAATCAACAGCAAGAGGTATACCCAGTTTACATTGATTACACGCGAAGTTTACAATAGTCTCGAGCTATGTTCAGGGCTAAAGCATGCTTACAGGTTGGTCAATATGCTCTTACTGGCCTGAATATCCAGTGTTGGATAGCCTTTTAGGACAATACCACAATCTACAGATTCATCAACTACCCCTGGACTAAATCCACCTTCCCCACCTCCCCCTTCTAAAAACGCAGCCCGTTCTTCACGAATCCGACTTCAACCGGATTGAATGTTTAGTGTTGGACCCCAAGATAAATTTGCATAATACAAATTTTCTTAATGTGTCTTATAATAACCACTAATAATAATAATAATAATAATACATAGAGAATAATAGCAATAACGTGTTATATCAATGAAAGATTCACGTGGAGCCAAGCGGTGGATTCGAACTTTGGATCTGTGTAATCCCAAGTTTGCACACCTTACCGCTGGACCACCAGGTGGTATAACTTATTCAACCTGGGATGTATATTCTTCAGTAGGAGCCTGACAGCTGGGTGGACAGCGCTTCGGGTTCGTAGTCCTAAGGTTCCGGGTTCGATCCCCGGTGGAGGCGGAGACAAATGGGCAAAATTTTTCTTTCACCCCTGATGCCCCTTGTTACCTAGCAGTAAATACGTACCTGAGTTAGACAGTTGTTACGGGCTGTTTCCTGGAGGGTGGAGGCCTGGTCGAGGACCGGGCCGCGGGGACACTAAAGCCCCGAAATCATCTCAAGAGAGCCTCCTGTGGATTCTGTGGCATCCCGTGTCGTCGTCCAGGGGTCAGAAAGACTTGGGAGTATCGATTTCGAGGGTTCGAATCCAAAGCACTGCTCAAATTGATTTTCTCCTTATTGAAATAAGCGGTCAAAACTAATTTGTCAAAATACGATGCCTATCGGAAATATGCCTTATTTATGAGCCGAATTCTGGCTCATTGCTCATATTTGTAGTTTGAAATTACGACTTTTAACACAGAAAATCTGCCAATTACTGAAAACGACGAAGGGGTCACATTTTGCCCAAACTGACATACAGTTTTGAAAATACGATACCCCCTCCCCCCACCCTACACCCCCACTCCTGCCCCACACCCCCCACCCTGCCCCACACCCCCCCCTCACACCACGTCTCCTCACCCCCAATATCCCTCACTTCCCTCACCCCCAATATCCCTCACTTCCCTCACCCCCAATATCTCTCACTTCCCTCACTCCCCCCCCCCCCCCAGTCTCCTGGAGAGACCATAACAGGGGCCCTGGAAGACATAACCATGGCCCTCGCTCAGTTGTCATCAGGGCCCAACAAAGTGCCCCTAAGTGGCCCTGATGCCTCAATATCTCACCAACGATGCAAAAGCCATCAACATAGACATTTTTTTCCCCTTACCCGGCCGCTGTCTCCGTAAAAATGACCCTTAACACATCAGTGGATTAGGTTCATCTTTGCCTCGACTTGGCTCTGGGAGTCTGCATGCCATTATGGACCTTAGCTCGTCAGGGAATAAGGTCGACAATTATATGCCTTTGCTATGCTAATGGGGCGAGATGAGAAAACGGCTCTTACGTCAGAAAGATATAAGGGCGATTATGTTGTCTGTTCGTGCATTAATTTAAGTTACAAATGCTGGTTGCCCGCGTCTAGGTTAAACATGTGCAATAGCCCCAAAATTTTTAATTTGAACCTTATTCCTCAATACATAAAGCCTGTTTTTCCTAATCTTACGCAGTTTACCGCCTGGCAGGGTAATGTGAGCTTTATTCTACCAAGACGTAAGAGTGGGTTCAGCTTCCCGCTCCACCATGCTAAACTCTTCCTCAATATTACCTTTGGTATTTATGCTGGGGGAAAATGGGAGGCAGACCATGGTATAATGTTATATTCCCCTACACGCACGTGAGCGCTCGCACGCACGCACGTACACACACACACATACACACACACACACGATATGATAGAGCCCGATAGGCTCAGGAATCTGTACACCTGTTGATTGACGGTTGAGAGGCGGGACCAAAGAGCCAGAGCTCAACCCCCGCAAGCACAACTAGGTGAGTACAAATGAGTACACACACACACACACACACACACACACACACACACACACACACACACACACACACACACACACACACACCCACACACACACACACACACACACACACACACACACACACCCACACACACACACACACACACACACACACACACACACACACACACACACACACACACACACACACATAGGAGCCTCGCGACTGAGTGAACAGCGTTTGGGGGTCGTAGTCCTAATGGCCCGGGTTCGATTCCCGGCAGAGGCGGCAACAAATGGGGCAGAGTTTCTTTCACACTGATGCCCTGTTCACCAAGCAGTAAATAGGTACCCGGGAGTTAGATAGCTTCTACGGGCTGACAGTGTGTGTGTGTGTGTGTGTGTGTGTGTGTGTGTGTGTGTGTGTGTGTGTGTGTGTGTGTGTGTGTGTGTGTGCGTGTGTGTGTGCGTGCGTGTGTGTGTGTGTGTGTGTGTGTGTGTGTGTGTGTGTGTGTGTGTGTGTGTGTGTGTGTGTGTGTGTGTGTGTGTGTGTGCGCGCGCGCTCCCTGTGTATTTACTATTTGTATAAACTGAGGCAACTTTACTCTGGCACTTACAACACAAGACGCTCAGCGCCAGCTCCATGTGTTCCAAGAACACTTGGAAGATGTTCTCAAGGCCACTACACATATACCAGGTGTTCTCCCAGCACTTACAACCGTAGAGAGGCGTGAGAGTTAATGAGGGAGAGTGAGAGAGCGGGGTCAGAGTGAGGGAGAGAGGGAGAGAGTGAGGGGAGAGGGAGAGTGAGAGAGCGGGGGGAGAGTGAGGGAGAGAGGGAGAGAGTGAGGGGAGAGGGAGAGTGAGAGAGCGGGGGGAGAGTGAGGGAGAGAGGGAGAGAGTGAGGGGAGAGGGAGAGTGAGAGAGCGGGGGGAGAGTGAGGGAGAGAGGGAGAGAGTGAGGGGAGAGGGAGAGTGAGAGAGCGGGGGGAGAGTGAGGGAGAGAGGGAGAGAGTGAGGGGAGAGGGAGAGTGAGAGAGCGGGGGGAGAGTGAGGGAGAGAGGGAGAGAGTGAGGGGAGAGGGAGAGAGTGAGGGGAGAGAGAGAGAGGCAGCAGCGGGTCCTCGACCTGACAGTAAGGAGTCAGTATAAGTGACAGGTGAGTGACAGGAGGATCTGGGGGGCTGCCACCCCCTAATACCCTACACAGAGATTACACTCCTTTGTAAACAACATGGCATTATTTTGTCCCAACACCAGACGAGGAGAGACCGGGCCGCGGGGACATTGATTCCGAGAACGAACTAGAGTTAGACAAAAATGTTATTCTTGGAATGGGAGGTGTTAAGAATCAAGGGGGGGGGGGGTATCTATTCATATTCACGTGAAAGAGTTCCTCTTTCTTCCTTCTGGACCGTTGGTTAAGTCTTCTCATTCTTGGTCATTATCATCATTACGTGGCATTTTCTGGGTTGAAGTCTAATAGCCATTCCTGTGATTATATGTGGAGTGTGTACAGTTCGCTTTATAACTGTGGTGTGTACACTCACCTAGTTGCACTCACCTAGTTGTACTTGCGGGGGTTGAGCTCTGGCTCTTTGGTCCCGCCTCTCAACCGTCAATCAACAGGTGTACAGATTCATGAGCCTATCGGGCTCTGTCATATCTACACTTGAAACTGTGTATGGAGTCAGCCTCCACCACATCACTTCCTAGTGCATTCCATTTGTCAACCACTCTGACACTAAAAAAGTTCTTTCTAATATCTCTGTGGCTCATTTGGGCACTCAGTTTCCACCTGTGTCCCCTTGTGCGTGTTCCCCTTGTGTTAAATAGACTGTCTTTATCTACCCTATCAATCCCCTTCAGAATCTTGAATGTGGTGATCATGTCCCCCCTAACTCTTCTGTCTTCCAGCGAAGTGAGGTTTAATTCCCGTAGTCTCTCCTCGTAGCTCATACCTCTCAGCTCGGGTACTAGTCTGGTGGCAAACCTTTGAACCTTTTCCAGTTTAGTCTTATCCTTGACTAGATATGGACTCCATGCTGGGGCTGCATACTCCAGGATTGGCCTGACATATGTGGTATACAAAGTTCTGAATGATTCTTTACACAAGTTTCTGAATGCCGTTCGTATGTTGGCCAGCCTGGCATATGCCGCTGATGTTATCCGCTTGATATGTGCTGCAGGAGACAGGTCTGGCGTGATATCAACCCCCAAGTCTTTTTCCTTCTCTGACTCCTGAAGAATTTCCTCTCCCAGATGATACCTTGTATCTGGCCTCCTGCTCCCTACACCTATCTTCATTACATTACATTTGGTTGGGTTAAACTCTAACAACCATTTGTTCGACCATTCCTTCAGCTTGTCTAGGTCTTCTTGAAGCCTCAAACAGTCCTCTTCTGTTTTAATCCTTCTCATAATTTTAGCATCGTCCGCAAACATTGAGAGAAATGAATCGATACCCTCCGGGAGATCATTTACATATATCAGAAACAAGATAGGACCGAGTACAGAGCCCTGTGGGACTCCACTGGTGACTTCACGCCAATCGGAGGTCTCACCCCTCACCGTAACTCTCTGCTTCCTATTGCTTAGATACTCCCTTATCCACTGGAGCACCTTACCAGCTACACCTGCCTGTCTCTCCAGCTTATGTACCAGCCTCTTATGCGGTACTGTGTCAAAGGCTTTCCGACAATCCAAGAAAATGCAGTCCGCCCAGCCCTCTCTTTCTTGCTTAATCTGTGTCACCTGATCGTAGAATTCTATCAAGCCTGTAAGGCAAGATTTACCCTCCCTGAATCCATGTTGGCGATTTGTCACGAAGTCCCTTCTCTCCAGATGTGTTACCAGGTTTTTTCTCACGATCTTCTCCATCACCTTGCATGGTATACAAGTCAAGGACACTGGCCTGTAGTTCAGTGCCTCTTGTCTGTCGCCCTTTTTGTATATTGGGACCACATTCGCCGTCTTCCATATTTCTGGTAGGTCTCCCGTCTCTAGTGATTTACTATACACTATGGAGAGTGGCAAGCAAAGTGCCTCTGCACACTCTTTCAGTACCCATGGTGAGATCCCATCTGGACCTTTCTAACATCCAGATCCAGCAGGTGTCTCTTGACCTCCTCTCTCGTAATTTCGAACTCCTCCAAGGCCGCCTGGTTTACCTCCCTTTCTCCTAGCACAGTGACCTCACCCTGTTCTATTGTGAAGACCTCCTGGAACCTCTTGTTGAGTTCCTCACACACCTCTCTGTCATTCTCTGTATACCTGTCCTCGCCTGTTCTAAGTTTCAATACCTGTTCTTTCACTGTTGTTTTCCTTCTGATGTGACTGTGGAGTAGCTTTGGTTCGGTCTTGGCTTTGTTTGCTATATCATTTTCAAAATTTTTCTCTGCTTCTCTTCTCACCCTGACGTACTCATTCCTGGTTCTCTGGTATCTCTCCCTGCTTTCTGGTGTTCTGTTATTCCGGAAGTTCCTCCACGCCTTTTTGTTCAGTTTCTTCGCTTCCATACATGCCCTATTATACCATGGATTCTTCTGTTGCTTCTCGGATTTTTCCCTTTGGGCCGGGATGAACCTGTTTACTGCCTTTTGACACTTTTGGGTAACAGTCCATCATACCCTGTACAGACTTGTCTCTGAGGTCTGTGTCCCAAGGTATTTCACTTAGGAAACTTCTCATCTGTTCATAATTCCCCTTTCGGTATGCCAGCCTTTTGATTCCTAGTTCTTTTTGGGGGGAGATAAGTCCTAGCTCTACCAGGTACTCAAAGTTCAATACACTGTGGTCACTCATTCCCAAGGGCGCTTCCATCTTAACTTCCCTTATATCCCATTCATTTAGGGTAAATATCAAATCAAGCATTGCTGGTTCATCTTCTCCTCTCATTCTTGTTGGCTCTTTGGTATGCTGGCTTAGAAAGTTTCTTGTTGCCACGTCCAGCAGCTTAGCTCTCCATGTTTCTGGTCCTCCATGCGGGTCTCTGTTCTTCCAATCTATCTTCCCATGGTTGAAGTCTCCCATAATTAGTAGTCCAGATCCATTCCTGCTAGCAACAGAAGCTGCTCTTTCTATTATGTTAATGGTGGCCATGTTGTTTCTATCATATTCCTGTCTAGGTCTTCTGTCATTTGGTGGTGGATTATATATGACTGCGACTATAATTTTTTTCCCTCCATTTGTTACAGTACCTGCTATGTAGTCACTGAAACCTTCACAGCCCTGAATATCCATCTCCTCAAAATCCCAGCTTTGTGTGTGTGTGTGTGTGTGTGTATGTGTATGTGTGTGTGTGTGTGTGTGTGTGTGTGTGTGTGTGTGTGTGTGTGTGTGTGTGTGTGTGTGTGTGTGCGTACTCACCTAATTGTACTCACCTAATTGTGCTTGCGGGGGTTGAGCTTTGGCTCTTTGGTCCCGCCTCTCAACCGTCAATCAACTGGTGTACAGATTCCTGAGCCTATTGGGCTCTATCATATCTACACTTGAAACTGTGTATGGAGTCAGCCTCCACCACATCACTTCCCACACCTGTGTGTGTGTGTGTGTGTGTGTATGTGTGTGTGTGTGTGTGTGTGTGTGCGTGCGTGCGTGCGTGCGTGCGCGTCTCCTCGTGAGGGCGAGCATGAGCGTTCGCGCGCGCTTGTGCCTCAAAGCTCTCATTATAAATTCACGCGGCCTTTCATACTAAGGATTTATTAGCCACTATCTTTACCGGGAATATTTCCCAAGGTCAACATTGTTTCCCCTTATCTGACCCCTTTATTCCCCTCCCTCTCTCCTAGTCCCCCCCTCTCCCTCTCCCTCTCCCTCAGCCACAGCAAGATACCCCCCCCACACACACAATTCACCATAGCCTAGAGGCGGGACCAAAGAGCCAGAGCCCAACCCCCCACAGACTGTGAGGGGGGGGTCTGGGGGGGGGGGTGATGCGGTTACCCTCCTCTCAACGGTCCATTTTCTTTATATAAATTGTTTCCTATTTTCTAAGACTATAATTCCTTATAAGATAATTTACTTGGCTCACAATATATATATATATATATATATATATATATATATATATATATATATATATATATATATATATATATATATATATATATATATATATATATATATATATATATATATTTTATCGTTTTTGTTAAATTAATTTCTCCGGCCGTGATATCTGCCCCTGGACATGCGTAGGAGGATGAGATAGCAGTGACTGGGATAGCGGTGACTGGGATAGCGGTGACTGGGATAGCGGTGACTGTGGATAGCGGTGACTGGGGATAGCGGTGACTGTGGATAGCGGTGACTGGGGATAGCAGTGACTGGGATAGCGGTGACTGGGGATAGCGGTGACTGGGATAGCGGTGACTGTGGATAGCGGTGACTGGGGATAGCGGTGACTGTGGATAGCGGTGACTGGGGATAGCGGTGACTGTGGATAGCGGTGACTGTGGATAGTGGTGACTGGGAATAGCGGTGACTGTGGATAGCGGTGACTGGGATAGCGGTGACTGTGGATAGCAGTGACTGGGATAGCGGTGACTGGGGATAGCGGTGACTGGGGATAGCGGTGACTGGGGATAGCGGTGACTGTGGATAGCGGTGACTGGGGATAGCGGTGACTGGGGATAGCGGTGACTGGGATAGCGGTGACTGGGATAGTGGTGACTGGGATAGCGGTGACTGTGGATAGCGGTGACTGGGGATAGCGGTGACTGTGGATAGCGGTGACTGGGGATAGCGGTGACTGGGATAGCGGTGACTGGGGATAGCGGTGACTGTGGATAGCGGTGACTGGGGATAGCGGTGACTGGGGATAGCGGTGACTGGGATAGCGGTGACTGTGGATAGCGGTGACTGGGGATAGCGGTGACTGGGGATAGTGGTGACTGGGGATAGCGGTGACTGGGGGATAGTGGTGACTGGGGATAGTGGTGACTGTGGATAGCGGTGACTGGGGGATAGTGGTGACTGTGGATAGCGGTGACTGGGGATAGCGGTGACTGGGGATAGCGGTGACGGAATAGCGGTGACTGGGGGCTGTAGTAACATGATAACAGTGACAGGTGATAGCAGTGACTGGAGGTTGCACACCATAAGCAACCATTGTTACAAAGCCGTTACGTTCCATGACTATCTAAGCCAGAAAGACTTCTTATAAAAAAAACAAGTAACAAGGAAATTAAGAATAAGGAACTTAAATAATTACGCTCCAAACTATCCTCAGAAACTGATCTTTTAAAACTGAGCCACAAGAATCGAACCCTTATATGAAATACCTTAAAAATAATAATATTTTAGGTCCCACAGGAATCTAGTCTTCAAAAATGAATCGTGAAAGATGTCCGGTGGAAAGGGGCCCTCACGGGGCCTCCGGCCCTGAATCCCTCAAAAATAGCGGAGAAGATTGTGGGGAACTAGACAGCCTTAGGTAAGGAGATGAAGAACATTCAGAGAAAACATTGTTGGGTCTCTCTGACGCTGTGTGTGTGTGTGTGTGTGTGTGTGTGTGTGTGTGTGTGTGTGTGTACTCACCTAGTTGTGTCTGCAGGATCGAGCATTGACTCTTGGATCCCGCCTTTCGAGCATCGGTTGTTTACAGCAATGACTCCTGTCCTATTTCCCTATCATACCTGGTTTTAAAATTATGAATAGTATTTGCTTCCACAACCTGTTCCTGAAGTGCATTCCATTTCCCCACTACTCTCACGCTAAAAGAAAACTTCCTAACATCTCTGTGACTCATCTGAGTTTCAAGCTTCCATCCATGTCCTCTCGTTCTGTTACTATTCCGTGTGAACATTTCGTCTATGTCCACTCTGTCAATTCCTCTGAGTATCTTATACGTTCCTATCATGTCCCCCCTCTCCCTTCTTCTTTCTAGTGTCGTAAGGCACAGTTCCCTCAGGCGCTCTTCATACCCCATCCCTCGTAGCTCTGGGA
Source organism: Procambarus clarkii (assembly GCF_040958095.1). NCBI lineage: Eukaryota > Metazoa > Arthropoda > Malacostraca > Decapoda > Cambaridae > Procambarus > Procambarus clarkii. The sequence continues at coordinate 35,669,300 of NC_091160.1, read as the reverse complement.
CGAGTCTCGTTGCAAACCTCTGAACCTTTTCCAGTTTCATTATATGCTTCTTCAGATGGGGACTCCATGATGAGGCGGCATACTCTAAGACTGGCCTTACGTAGGCAGTATAAAGCGCCCTAAATGCCTCCTTACTTACTAAATGCCTTTGTGTGTGTGTGTGTGTGTGTGTGTGTGTGTGTGTGTGTGTGTGTGTGTGTGTGTGTGTGTGTGTGTGTGTGTGTGCGTGCGTGTGCGTGTGCGTGTGTGTGTGTGTGTGTGTGTGTGTGTGTGTGTGTGTGTGTGTGTGTGTGTGTGTGTGTGTGTACTCACCTATTTGTGTCTGCAGGATCGAGCATTGACTCTTGGATCCAGCCTTTCCAGCCATCGGTTGTTTACAGCAATGACTCCTGTCCCATTTCCCTATCATATCTAGTTTTAAAATTATGAATAGTATTTGCTTCCACAACCTGTTCCCCAAGTGCATTCCATTTTTCCACTACTCTCACGCTAAAAGAAAACTTCCTAACATCTCTGTGACTCATCTCAGTTTCCAGCTTCCACCCATGTCCCCTCGTTCTGTTAATATTCCGTGTGAACATTTCGTCTATGTCCACTCTGTCAATCCCCCTAAGTATTTTGTGTGCTGTTATCATGTCTCCCGGCTCCCTCCTTTTTTCTAACGTCGTCAGGTTCAGTTCCTTCAGTCGCTCTTCATAGTCCATCCCTTGCAACTCCGGGACAAGCCTCGTCGCACATTATTTAATCTTTTCCAATTTCCTAATGTGTTTCATTAGATGGGGGGCACTATGATGAGGCTGCATACTTTAGGACTGGTCTCACGGAGGTTGTGTAAAGCTCTCTGAATGCCTCCTTACTTAGGTTTCTGAATGATGTTCTAACTTTTGCCAGTGTAGAGTACGCTGCTGTCGTTATCCTATTTATATGTGCCTCAGGAAATAGATTAGGTGTTACGTCCACTCCCAGGTCTCTTTCACGCGTCGTCACAGGTAGGCTGTTCCCCTTCATTGTGTACTGTCCCTTTGGTCTCCTATCACCTAGTTCTATTTCCATAACTTTACACTTGCTCGTACTCACCTAGTTGTGCTTGCGGGGGTTGAGCTTTGGCTCTTTGGTCCCGCCTCTCAACTGTCAATCAACTGGTGTACAGGTTCCTGAGCCTATTGGGCTCTATCATATCTACACTTGAAACTGTGTATGGAGTCAGCCTCCACCACATCACTGCCTAATGCATTATATTTGTTAACTACTCTGACGCTGAAAAAATTCTTTCTAACGTCTCTGTGGCTCATTTGGGTACTAAGTTTCCACCTGTGTCCCCTTGTTCGTGTCCCACCCGTGCTGAAGAGTTTATCTTTTTCCAACCTGTCAATTCCCCTGAGAATTTTGTAGGTGGTTATCATGTCTCCCCTTGCTCTTCTGTTTTCCAGGGATGTGAGGTTCAGCTCGTTCAGGCTTTCCTCGTAGCTCATACCTCTCAGTTCCGGGACCAGTCTGGTGGCATACCGATGAATCTTCTCCAACATTGTCTTGTGTTTAACTAGCAATAAACTCCAGGCTGGAGCCGCATACTCCAGGATTGGTCTGACATAAGTGGTATACAGGGTCCTGAACGATTCCTTACACAAGTTTCTACAGGCAGTTTTTATGTTAGCCTGGTATATTCAGCAGATGATATCCTTTTGATGAGGGCCTCTGGGGACAGGTTCGGTGTGATATCACCGAATGGTTATGTGTGTGTGTGTGTGTGTGTGTGTGTGTGTGTGTGTGTGTGTGTGTGTGTGAGTGTGTGTGTGTGTGTGTGTGTGTGTGTGTGTGTGTGTGTGTGTGTGTGTGTGTGTGTGTGTGTGTGTGTGTGTGTGAGTGTGTGTACTCACCTAGTTGTACTCACCTAGTTGTATTTGCGGGGGTTGAGCTCTGGCTCTTTGGTCCCGCCTCTCAACCGTCAATCAATAGGTGTACAGATTCCTGAGCCTATTGGGCTCTATCATATCTACATTTGAAACTGTATGGAGTCTGCCTTTGTGTGTGTGTATGTATATATGTATATGTGTGTATATACAATTAATAACATATTTATACACCATTTAAACCCCTAAACGGGTATTAAACACCACCCACTCACTTATTTAAAACCCTAAGAGCACGTTTTCTTTGAGGGTGTAAATATAAGACCCGTCACTTAACAAAACTGTGCAGGGAACGTTGGGTGTATACTAATGCCTCCCTCCGGGGGCTCCTCTCCTCTCTCTCTCTCACCACATTCCTCATACACACACCGATTACGTCACCACAAACGTTCTTTCATCCCGGCCTCCAACGTTTCTCATGCATACAGATTTACGTCTGCCAGAAATATGTATTTATCACGCTCTCGCAGTTTGATATAAATACAGAATGACACCAAAGCGGACACACACACACACACACACACACACACACATATATATATATATATATATATATATATATATATATATATATATATATATATATATATATATATATATATATATATATATATATATGTATATATATATATATATATATATATATATATATATATATATATATATATATATATATATATATATATATATATAT
>NC_091160.1:35659196-35664196 GCF_040958095.1 Procambarus clarkii | reverse complement strand
GCCTACTATGCAAGGCTCGATTTGCCTAATAAGCCAAGTTTTCATGAATTAATATTTTTCTCAATTTTTTTTCTTATGAAATGATAAAGCTACCCATTTCATTATGTATGAGGTCATTTTTTTTTATTGGAGTTAAAATTAGCGTAGATATATGACCGAACCTAACCAACCCTACCTAACCTAACCTAACCAACCCTACCTAACCTAACCTAACTTACCTTTATAGGTTAGGTTTATATATATATATATATATATATATATATATATATATATATATATATATATATATATATATATATATACTTTAACGCCCTCGGAAAAGGAACTTAACCCGTAAAACTGACAGTGGTCGGTTAAACTCCCGCTACCATGCCCCGTTTTCTTTGGTTACAGGGTTCGCTCACCTTCAATTTTCTATAATTAAATCCCGGCTACACAACCGGTTATAAGTGTCTGTTTACCCGCTGCCGGGCTCCGGCCGGACTTAATTAATTTTGTGATGAAGTCAAGCGAGTGTCTGAATTTTTTAAAGATATTTGCTATAGAAGAACTTTGAAGATCTTGACTTCCACGAAGACGCTGATGAGTGCACTCAAATCTGCACTCCACGCACGCAAAAATGGCGAGAGATAAGTATTATCTTCACGGTTTCTGTTTTTGGGGTCTTTGTTTTGTTAACTTTTTAATGTTCCAGCTTCACACTGTTCCATTACTGAACTTTATATACATTGACTGTTCCATCTCTCATTGTTCCATCCCACACTGTTCCACCCCCTCACTGTTCCATCTCTCTATGTTCCAGCTTCACACTGTTCCATTACTGAACTTTATATACATTGACTGTTTTATTCCTCAGTGTTCCATCACTCAGTGTTCCATCCCACACTGTTCCATCCCACATTGTTCCATCCCTCACTGTTCCATCCCACACTGTTCCATCCCTCACTATTCCATCCCAATAGCTTCCATCACCACAAGCGTGTGTACCCTCCTCGTCTCTGACAAGTGTGTGACAGTCTTTAATGGTGTCTATTGTGTCTACCTGTCACCCTTGTCTTTCTCTCTCTCTCTCCCACACCTCCCTCTTCATCACTCTCTCTTCCCTTTCTCTTACCTGTCTTCGTCCCCCTCCCTACTTCTCACCCTTCATTCAACATTCGCTTTCTCTCGCGTTTCTTGCCCCTCATTATTTTCCTTCCTACCTATTTTCCTCCCTTTCCACCAGCCTGTGGGGTAGCGTGTCCCTGCTTTAGGGGAAGCGTGTCCCTGCTTTAGGGGTAGCGTGTCCCTGCTTTAGGGGAAGCGTGTCCATGCTTTAAGGGGAAGTGTCCCTGCTTTAGGGGAAGCGTGTCCCTGCTTTAGGGGAAGCGTGTCCCTGCTTTAGGGGAAGCGTGTCCCTGCTTTAAGGGGAAGTGTCCCTGCTTTAGGGGAAGCATGTCCCTGCTTTAGGGGAAGCGTGTCCCTGCTTTAGGGGAAGCGTGTCCCTGCTTTAGGGGAAGCGTGTCCCTGCTTTAGGGGTAGCGTGTCCCTGCTTTAGGGGAAGCGTGTCCCTGCTTTAGGGGAAGCGTGTCCCTGCTTTAAGGGGAAGTGTCCCAGCTTTAAGGGGAAGCGTGTCCCTGCTTTAGGGGAAGCGTGTCCCTGCTTTAAGGGGAAGTGTCCCTGCTTTAAGGGGAAGTGTCCCTGCTTTAAGGGGAAGCGTGTCCCTGCTTTAAGGGGAAGTGTCCCTGCTTTAAGGGGAAGCGTGTCCCTGCTTTAAGGGGAAGTGTCCCTGCTTTAAGGGGAAGCGTGTCCCTGCTTTAGGGGAAGCGTGTCCCTCCTTTAAGGGGAAGTGTCCCTGCTTTAGGGGAAGCGTGTCCCTGCTTTAGGGGAAGCGTGTCCCTGCTTTAAGGGGAAGTGTCCCTGCTTTAAGGGGAAGCGTGTCCCAGCATTAGGAAAAGGGCCACCCTACCCACTACTCTCTGGAAGTCGTCAAATCTGCCCCGACCTCCTGTTCTTCTACTGAACACACTCCGAGTTTGAACGCTATCGACGGTAAGGTGAAAATTGCGGTGGTTTAAGGAAATTAAAATCAACGCAATACTGATGTTTTTGGGGGGGAATAATGCGGCTTTAGTAGGCTAGGTGGATTGGGTAGTTACAGCCGTTAGTGGTTCAGCAGTTAGTCTTGTCCATTAGTGGTCCAGCAACTAGTCTTGCCCATTAGTGGTTCAGCAACCAGTCTCACCCATTAGTGATCCAGCAACCAGCCCCGCCCATTAGTGGTCCAGCAACCAGTCTCATCCATTAATGGTCCAACAACCAGCCTCACCCGTTAGTGGTCAGGCAACCAGCCGCACCCATTAATGGTCCAACAACCAGCCTCGCCCATTAGTAGACCAACAACCAGCCTCACCCATTAGTGGTCCAACAACCAGCCTCGCCCATTAGTAGATCAGCAACCAGCCTCACCCATTAGTGGTCCAACAACCAGCCTCGCCCATTAGTAGATCAGCAACCAGCCTCACCCATTAGTGGTCCAACAACCAGCCTCGCCCATTAGAGCAGCTCCTACAAGTTTGTAAAGGCGTTTCCTTAGAAGTGTTTTTGTTTGGGCCCGAGAAACAACTCCGCCACCAGAACCATTAAAGTTTTCCTATTATCAGGGTAACGACAAAAGGGTCTCCTTACTAAAGTGCCAGTTACAACAGTGCCAATTACTGGGAGCCGAGTAATTTGCCAATTCTAATAAGCGTTCCTGTTGGTGGCACCGTCGACGCTCAGTGGCACTTTTATCATAGTTCGCCCAGAAAAGCTCTTCGTTTTCTATTATGTAAAAGAAAACTTATGTTTGGGTCTCATTGTTTGACGGGGGTGATTTGGCTTATCGAGGTCCCCTTAGGGCCAGGAATGACCTACTAGAGAACGCAAGCCACAACAATTGACTAGCTCCCAGGTACCTATTTACTGAGGCGGGCAGAGGGGGGGGGGGGATTGGTGAACGGAAACGTGCCCAAAAGCCTCCACTCGGCGCAGAAATCGAAGCGGGGGAACAATCGGTTGGTCGGCGACTGCGCCGCTCAACAACCTCTCTATAGTGTTCCCTATTACCCTTGTTGATTGTTTCAAGCGAAGGTTAGACATATGTAGGAGTTTGTGTGTACATATCAGAGCTGCAAATGTGCATTCTACAGCTTTTTATATTCATATGTATGTTTTTTCATGTATTAAACTAAATTTTTAATTTATCAAGAGGAAACTAGATTTATTCCTCCAAGGAGTGCCGGACCAACCGGGCTGTGGTGGGTATGTGGGCCTGCGGGCCGCTCCAAGCAACAGCCTGGTGGACCAAACTCTCACAAGTCGAAGCCTGGCCTCGGGCCGGGCCTGGGGGAGTAGAAGAATCTCCCAGAACCCCATCAACCAGGTATCAACCAGGTATCAACCAGGTATCCAAGGCATGACAACAAGGAAAAAAATCCTCCGTGGTATTGGACAATCAAGACAGCTGAGACCAGGAGAGCCTTTTTGGCAGGTTGTTCATGTTCCATAGGCCCTTAAGTCCCATATTGACAAGACGTTTTGTGAAGGGAAAACTAATCTTGCTCCTCGAGCCTGTGAGTGTGTTGGGTCAGTAGCCAGGACCCACAACTCAAACAAAACAGACAGCAACACAAATAGTTTGGCTAAAAAGCAACACACCAAAGCAGGAATGTACAGATATTGATGAGAGTATATGTTATCCGGTGTCTCGTCTCTCGTAACCGGACACAATAGTACTGGGATAATTGGTTAGTGAACCGGCGAGAAGGTCCGCTTTAAACAGTCAGGCCCTTAGCGGTGCCAGCGACACCAGCCCAGTTTTTCACGGAATTAGGTCAAAGGTGAGAGTCAGGAAGAGAATGTGTGCGTTTGCGTGTGTGTGTGTGTGAGTGTGTGTGTGTGTGTGTGTGTGTGTGTGTGTGTGTGTGTGTGTGTGTGTGTGTGTGTGTGTGTGTGTGTGTGTGTGTGTGCGCGCGCGCGTGTATGTATGTGGAATCACTCACCAGCCGAAGACTTGGGCACAATATATATACAGAAAATCGTGAGAAAAATTAGAACAAGATCTTCCCTCACAGACTATTATGTAACCCATTATCTATCCTATCCTAACCGGTACAGTAATTACCGAGGATTTGTTTCAGGGGACAAGATTTGGAACGAATTTATCGAACATTTTCCAATCAGTGACTATAATGCACTAATCACTTAGCTCCAGGGAATACAATGAACAATTTTTACCGTGGAACCAATTCATGTGTTCGAATATATTCAGACTTTTGAGTGGTATGTTTAAGTCTCTCGCTCTCAAGTGTAGTCAGTCTTAATGCTGCTTTTAATGTGATGTATTCCTCCGTGCAGTATACCACTGGAGTGTATTATACTGTATTCTTGCCTGCAGTGTACCAATACAGTATATTACATCAGTAACGTGTGAATTCCTCTTCACTTATTGCTTCTACAATGATAATCAAGGTATGCAAATTAGAGCCACCGTGACTTAGAGTTGGTCCGGGCTCTATACACTAGTGTGTGGAGGAGCTCTACACTATAGTGTAGAGGAGCTCTACACTATAGTGTGGGAGCTCTACACTATAGTGTGGGAGCTCTACACTATAGTGTGGGAGCTCTACACTAGTGTGTGGAGGAGCTCTACACTAGTGTGTGGAGGAGCTCTACACTATAGTGTGGGAGCTCTACACTAGTGTGTGGAGGAGCTCTACACTATAGTGTGGGAGCTCTACACTAGTGTGTGGAGGAGCTCTACACTATAGTGTGGGAGCTCTACACTAGTGTGTGGAGGAGCTCTACACTAGTGTGTGGAGGAGTTCTACACTATAGTGTGGGAGCTCTACACTAGTGTGTGGAGGAGCTCTACACTATAGTGTGGGAGCTCTACACTATAGTGTGGGAGCTCTACACTAGTGTGGAGGAGCTGAGATGCTCAGCTTGAGTACCTAAGCCTCTTCATGGAGACAATTACG
>NC_091160.1:35641696-35654196 GCF_040958095.1 Procambarus clarkii | reverse complement strand
ACAGACAGACAGACAGACAGACAGACAGACAGACAGACAGACAGACAGACAGACAGACAGACAGACAGACAGAAAACAACATTTTAAAAATATGTCTCAGTATTTTATAACATAAACCATTTAATAACAATTCCTGATATTGCTTTTATATCTATTTCACTAATAGCAACAATCTATTTATTCCCAAAAGCTTCCAAAGAATAAATATATTTATCTATTTTGTTTTAAATAATTTGTCTATTCAATCACGATTAAATATCTATTATTTCTCCCAATTATTAAACTATTAAATTCCATTATTTATTGTTATAAATAAAATTAAATACATTTGATTGAAAATGTGGGCTTATAAAAAAATGTAAAGAAATATATTTGTGAAAAATATTTGCCTGTGAGAGGTACATAGAAAATGGGTAGGAACTGAGGTGAGAGAAAATGGGCAGGAAGTGAGTTGAGAGAAAACGGGAAGGAAGTGTTGTGAGAGAAAACGGGTAGGAAGTGTGGTGAGAGAAAACGGGTAGAAAGTGTGGTGACAAATGGCACACGATTTGTGTGCGGTCACACGCGTGTGCACGCAAGTACACGTAAGCACTCACACGCAAGCTCTCACACGCAAGCTCTCACATACAAGCTCTCACACACAACAGGCAGGGACAGTTATACAGAGAATGACAGAGAGGTGTGTGAAGAACTCAACAAGAGGTTCCAGGTCTTCACAATAGAACAAGGTGAGGTCACTGTGCTAGGAGAAAGGGATGTAAACCAGGTGGCCTTGGAAGAGTTCGAAATTACGAGAGAGGAGGTCAAGAGACACCTGCTGGATCTGGATGTTAGAAAGGCTGTTGGTCCAGATGGGATCTCACCATGGATACTGAGTGTGCAGAGGCACTTTGCTTGCCACTCTCCATAGTGTATAGTAAGTCACTGGAGACGGGAGACCTACCAGAAATATGGAAGACGGCGAATGGGGTCCCAATATACAAAAAGGGCGACAGGCAAGAGGCACTGAACTACAGGCCAGTGTCCTTGACTTGTATACCATGCAAGGTGATGGAGAAGATCGTGAGAAAAAACCTGGTAACACATCTGGAGAGAAGGGACTTCGTGACAAATCGCCAATATGGGTTCAGGGAGGGTAAATCTTGCCTTACAGGCTTGATAGAATTCTACGATCAGGTGACAAAGATTAAGCAAGAAAGAGAGGGCTGGGCGGACTGCATTTTCTTGGATTGTCGGAAAGCCTTTGACACAGTACCACATAAGAGGCTGGTACATAAGCTGGAGAGACAGGCAGGTGTAGCTGGTAAGGTGCTCCAGTGGATAAGGGAGTACCTAAGCAATAGGAAGCAGAGAGTTACGGTGAGGGGTGAGACCTCCGATTGGCGTGAAGTCACCAGTGGAGTCCCACAGGGCTCTGTACTCGGTCCTATCTTGTTTCTGATATATGTAAATGATCTCCCGGAGGGTATCGATTCATTTCTCTCAATGTTTGCGGACAATGCTAAAATTATGAGAAGGATTAAAACAGAGGAGGACTGTTTGAGGCTTCAAGAAGACCTAGACAAGCTGAAGGAATGGTCGAACAAATGGTTGTTAGAGTTTAACCCAACCAAATGTAATATAATGAAGATAGGTGTAGGGAGCAGGAGGCCAGATACAAGGTATCATCTGAGAGAGGAAATTCTTCAGGAGTCAGAGAAGGAAAAAGACTTGGGGGTTGATATCACACCAGGCCTGTCTCCTACAGCACATATCAAGCGGATAACATCAGCGGCATATGCCAGGCTGGCCAATATACGAACGGCATTCAGAAACTTGTGTAAAGAATCATTCAGAACATTGTATACCACATATGTCAGGCCAATCCTGGAGTATGCAGCCCCAGCATGGATTCCATATCTAATCAAGGATAAAACTAAACTGGAAAAGGTTCAAAGGTTTGCCACCAGACAAGGACCCGAGCTGAGAGGTATCAGCTACGAGGAGAGACTACGGGAATTAAACCTCACTTCGCTGGAAGACAGAAGAGTTAGGGGGGACATGATCACCACATTCAAGATTCTGAAGGGAATTGATAGGGTAGATAAAGACAGGCTATTTAACACAAGGGGAACACGCACAAGGGGACACAGGTGGAAACTGAGTGCCCAAATGAGCCACAGAGATATTAGAAAGAACTTTTTTAGTGTCAGAGTGGTTGACAAGTAGAATGCATTAGGAAGTGATGTGGTGGAGGCTGACTCCATACACAGTTTCAAGTGTAGATATGACAGAGCCCGATAGGCTCAGGAATCTGTACACCTGTTGATTGACAGTTGAGAGACGGGACCAAAGAGCCAGAGCTCAACCCCCGCAAACACAACTAGGTGAGTACAACTAGGTGAGTACTCAAACACAAACACTCACACACAAACACTCACACACAAACACTCACACACAAACACTCACACACAAACACTCACACACAAGCACTCACACACAAGCACTCACACACAAACACTCACACACAAACACTCACACACAAACACTCACACACAAACACTCACACACACTCACACACAAACACTCACACACAAACACTCACACACAAACACTCACACACAAACACTCACACACAAGCACTCACACACAAACACTCACACACACACACACACACACAAGCACTCACACACAAACACTCACACACACACACTCACACACAAACACACACACACAAACACTCACACACAAACACTCACACACAAACACTCACACACAAACACTCACACACAAACACTCACACACAAACACTCACACAAACACTCACACACAAACACTCACACACAAACACTCACACACAAACACTCACACACAAACACTCACACAAACACTCACACACAAACACTCACACACAAACACTCACACAAACACTCACACACAAACACTCACACACAAACACTCACACAAACACTCACACACAAACACTCACACAAACACTCACACACAAACACTCACACACAAACACTCACACAAACACTCACACACAAACACTCACACACAAACACTCACACACAAACACTCACACACAAACACTCACACACAAACACTCACACACAAACACACACAACACCCAGCACAAACATACAAGAATATCAATATGATCAAAGCTGTACCTAACAATGCTCTTAAAGAGGAGAGAGACAATGAGTGACAATAAGAGTGAGAGAGAGAGAGAGAGAGAGAGAGAGAGAGAGAGAGAGAGAGAGAGAGAGAGAGAGAGAGATAAGAGAGAGAGAGAGATAAGAGAGAGAGAGAGAGAGAGAGAGAGAGAGAGAGAGAGAGAGAGAGAGAGAGAGAGAGAGAGAGAGAGAGAGAGAGAGAGAGAGAGAGAGAGAGAGAGAGACATACAGACATAGAGAGAGAGAGAGACAATGAGAGATGATAGACATAAAATATTCACAGAAATCGACAGATTGTCAAAAAAAGAGGAAATACCGAGAGCCGAAAGCGTTTGGGCAAATATCGGGGAAGCAGAGCAACGTGATTAAATATTCTCAATAACAGCATGAAATTATATATATACCCAGACGAAGAGACAATACAAGCAACTCCCTGCTATCACCCCTGTCGCCCGAGGCCCACATCACAGGCGTATCATCAGCGGCACATGCAAGGCTGGCCGGCATATGTACTACCCTTCAAAATGCTCCACATGTCGGGGCACTTTTGGACTACGCGGCACCAGCATGGAGTCCACAAGTCGCTAAGGACAGAAGCAGCCGGATAAACTGGATTAGCTCTAAGACCGAGCCGGATAAACTGGATTAGGTCTAAGACCGAGCCGGATAAGTTATGACTTGGGACTAAGGAAATGAAGCCTCACCACATGGAAAATTCTCAGGAAAACTGGCAGTCCGGAAAGGTCAGAATATTTGAAATGTTGCGGTAGACGAATATATTAAAGTGTCGGAGAGCGAGTTTACACTCAGCTTTAAGTGTAAATATTACAGAGTCCAAAGGTTCTGGAACCTTCACAACACCTAAGCGGAGACTAAGGCACCTCTACCTTTGTTCTGGAAACTTTTCTTATAACTAACTGGGAGGATATTAACCAGCCGAGGACTCCTGATGTTCAGACAATTGCTCTCTAATGGGGGCTTTGACACCTTCTCTCTTCACTGGTTCTAATCTGCATTTCCTGCCATATCGTTCACCCAAAAAATATTATTTTACAATGCAAATTTGACACCTGTTATATATATATACCTTCCATGTATATATATTTTTTGGCACCTCTCCTATTTCCTTTCCAGAGAGTACATATTGAAAGCTTTGAGACGGTGCCAATAGTTAAGGCACTTTTATCGCGTCTATGTGTGCCACATATGTTCTCTGTATTCCCTTAATAAACACAACAACATAATAAACCAAGTTCAAAGGTTCCTCACAAGACTGGTCCTGGACTAAGAGGGGTTGAAATATAAGGAAAACCTGAGTAAACGTTACATTACAATATTGAAGTAAATAAAATATAGAAGCGACATAATCACGACATACAAGATTCTTCAAGAAAATAACAAAACCAAGTTCAGGAGAAACTGAAGAAGAAACTGAAGATAAACCCCCAAGTTGGAAGCAGGAAACGAAAGAAAGAGAGAGAGAGAGAGAGAGAGAGAGAGAGAGAGAGAGAGAGAGAGAGAGAGAGAGAGAGAGAGAGAGAGAGAGAGAGAGAGAGAGACAGACAGAGAAAGAATGAGCCTAAATACACACATAAACCAACATCCATAATAAACACCAAACTCCTAAACCCCTAAGCATACAACAGCCCACCACTCCCCAAGACAGACGACTCATCAACTCACCAAAGTTCCTGCTGTCCAAGGTCTTGGTGGACGGGGTCCTGGAGACAGGGAGGGACGCCCTCTGCTTGCCTCCCCTCCTGAAGCCCGTAGACGAGGTCTCCGCCTCCGACATGATCCCGGGGTCGTCATCGAACACGGCTGACGGAGGCGAGTAGCCATAACCCTTGCCCTGCGCACAACGAGAAAAAACACTGGTTATTCAGCAGCAAATAACGGGTATATATATATATATATATATATATATATGTCGTACCTAGTAGCCAGAACGTCGTTCTCGGCCTACTATGCAAGGCCTGATTTGCCTAATAAGCCAAGTTTTCCTGAATTAATAAATTTTCTCTAATTTTTTTCTTATGAAATGATAAAGCTACCCATTTCTTTATGAATGAGGTCAATTTTTTTTATTGGAGTTAAAATTAACATAGATATATGACCGAATCTAACCAACCCTACCTAACCTAACCTAACCTATCTTTATAGGTTAGGTTAGGTTAGGTAGCCGAAAAAGTTAGGTTAGGTTAGGTTAGGTAGGTTAGGTAGTCGAAAAGCAATTAATTCATGAAAACTTGGCTTGTTAGGCAAATCGGGCCTTGCATAGTAGGCTGAGAAGTGCGTTCTGGCTACTAGGTACGACATATATATATATATATATATATATATATATATATATATATATATATATATATATATATATATATATATATATATATACATATATATATATATATATATATATATATATATATATATATATATATATATATATATATATATATATATATATATGTCGTACCTAGTAGCCAGAACGCACTTCTCTGCCTACTATGCAAGGCCCGATTTGCCTAATAAGCCAAGTTTTCATGAATTAATTGTTTTTTGACTACCTAACCTACCTAACCTAACCTAACCTAACCTAACCTAACTTTTTCGGCTACCTAACCTAACCTAACCTATAAAGATAGGTTAGGGTTGACCAGACCACACACTAGAAATTGAAGGGACGACGACGTTTCGGTCCGTCCTGGACCATTCTCAAGTCGATATTCTCAATCTCAATCGACTTGAGAATGGTCCAGGACGGACCGAAACGTCGTCGTCCCTTCAATTTCTAGTGTGTGGTCTGGTCAACATACTTCAGCCACGTTATTGTGACTCATCGCCTGCCTTAGGTAGGGTTGGTTAGGTTCGGTCATATATCTACGTTAATTTTAACTCCAATAGAAAAAAATTGACCCTATACATAATGAAATGGGTAGCTTGATCATTTCATAAGAAAAAAATTTGAGAAAATATATTAATTCAGGAAAACTTGGCTTATTAGGCAAATCGGGCCTTGCATAGTAGGCTGAGAAGTGCGTTCTGGCTACTAGGTACGACATATATATATATATATATATATGTGTGGGTGTATATGCGCTTCATTCCTGATACTGAAAGGGAATCTTGTGGTTAATACGGGGTAAAAACTAGATGCCGTTAATTGTTAGGGGGTCGTTAACGTGTGCCGGTTAACGACCGGGCCCCTTGCGGTACACTGCTTGTTTCCTGTCTCCACTCTGAGGTCTGTGGGCCACTCTGAGTGGCTCTGTGAGTGGCTGTAGCCACTCACACAGTTACACTGTAATTGATCACCTGTTGTCATCATAACTATCGTTAACTACCACCGTCGTCATCACAACTACCTCACCAAATCTGAGGTAGTACGCTGGGATCGAACTGTCGTCCCTGAAACCACAATGCGTGCTGGCGCCGCATATTCCACAATTGGTCTGACATACGTGGCGCACAAGGTGCTGAGCAACTCCCCATATCTGGCAGAGTTGCATACGCTGCTGATGATATCTAAAAGATGTAGAGGCTTCGGGAGAGAGAGATGTGGGGCGGCTCGCCACAGGCACCCCGGCTGAGTCGATGGCCGCCATTAGAAGGTCACATTAATGTTGAGTGACACAGGGCCATGTGTCCATGTTGACCGGCCCCCCGGGACCCACACGAGGGCCTCTAGTGGCCCTGTTCGGAGGCTCAGAGGAAAAAAATGCGACGCTGTTACACTAGAGCAGACAACGAGGGTTGGAATCCCAGCAGGTGTGCCACACAGGTGGGTAATTACAGGTCAGGCAAACAATGCCTTCACGGACACAAGGCCTCACGGATTATGGTGAGTATAATGAACCGGAGTGGACACGCTCACCGCAATGACCACGGTGAAGACTAGGGCGGGGAGAGGGAACCGCCGCACCAGCAGGAACAGCAGGAGGAGCCGCAGCAGAAATAGCAGGAGGAGCCGCAGCAGGAACAGCAGCAGGAGGAGCCGCAGCAGGAATAGCAGGAGGACCCGCAGCAGGAACAGCAGCAGCAGGAGCCGCAGCAGGAGGAGCCGCAGCAGGAGCATAAGGGATATCTCGGGAGGAGGATATCAACGTGAGGATATATGATAACCACCCACCATCTTCCGCGTGACGTCAGTATCTCTTCATTCCTTGATGATGTCAGAGGTGACCTCTGACCTCTGACGTCATAACACTGCTGGCGAAGACTTGCAATACTGCAGAATAATACATTTACCTTTCCCTACTCAGGCTTCTCAACCCCCTCAACCATCTCAGCTTTAATTTCAACAGGATCAAACCGGAAGGGACAAAGCTCTGTGGCACAACAGAACCCGGAGACTCCCCCCCCCCCACATAAACTCTTAAGAGGATACTGAGCATCACGGATGGGGCCCCCTTCCAGACACACGGATGGGGGGCCCCCTTCCAGACACACGGATGGGGGCCCCCTTCCAGACACACGGATGGGGGCCCCCTTCCATACACACGGATGGGGGCCCCCTTCCAGACACACGGATGGGGGCCCCCTTCCAGACACACGGATGGGGGCCCCCTTCCAGACACACGGATGGGGGCCCCCTTCCAGACACACGGATGGGGGCCCCTTCCATACACACGGATGGGGCCCCCTTCCAGACACACGGATGGTGGCCCCTTCCAGACACACGGATGGGGGCCCCCTTCCAGACACACGGATGGGGGCCCCCTTCCATACACACGGATGGGGGCCCCCTTCCAGACACACGGATGGGGGCCCCCTTCCAGACACACGGATGGGGGCCCCCTTCCAGACACACGGATGGGGGCCCCCTTCCATACACACGGATGGGGGCCCCCTTCCAGACACACGGATGGGGGCCCCCTTCCAGACACACGGATGGGGGCCCCCTTCCAGACACACGGATGGGGGCCCCCTTCCAGACACACGGATGGGGGCCCCCTTCCATACACACGGATGGGGGCCCCCTTCCAGACACACGGATGGGGGCCCCCTTCCAGACACACGGATGGGGGCCCCCTTCCAGACACACGGATGGGGGCCCCCTTCCAGACACACGGATGGGGGCCCCCTTCCAGACACACGGATGGTGGCCCCCTTCCAGACACACGGATGGGGGCCCCTTTCCAGACACACGGATGGGGGCCCCCTTCCAGACACACGGATGGGGGCCCCTTCCAGACACACGGATGGGGGCCCCCTTCCAGACACACGGATGGGGGCCCCCTTCCAGACACACGGATGGGGGCCCCCTTCCAGACACACGGATGGGGGCCCCCTTCCAGACACACGGATGGGGGCCCCCTTCCAGACACACGGATGGGGGCCCCCTTCCAGACACACGGATGGGGGCCCCCTTCCAGACACATAAAAGAAAGGGTCTGTGGGATAAATTTTCCGCTGAATCATAAATTCATCTAAAAAATACAGCCTAGAGGTAAGGATGGGGAGGGGGGTGCTGGGGCAAGGAAAGGGGGGGTGCTGGGGCAAGGAAAGGGGGGGTGCTGGGGCAGGTAGAGGGGGGGGGGAACTAGAGAGGGGCGGGAAGACTGCATCTGGACATAGACGGTACAGGAAATATAAGAGAAAAATTTAAGATTTTCTTATTCAGTTTCAACTCTTTTTTTTAATCTTTTCCCGCCGGAAGCCTCGCCTGGTGGCCCTACCAACCTCCCCTGACCGACCTCTGAGGACCTCTGAATGAGCTGCTATGCGCGCCAAACAATATGAGGATCCCGGTATGGTGACTCTTCTAGAAGCTTCTCATTTCTGATAAGTTGGTGGCAACATGAATGACCCGAATGGGAGCTAATGGTCGGAATACATTACCAGAACCCGAGACGCTATGGAGAGAATATCTACAAGATGGCCAGAGGATACGACACGGATGTCGGCGGAGGCGACATACTGGCAGAAAGATGGTGGAGACATCAGTTCTGATCTGATGCCGATTGTGAGACATGGACTAGTCTTACCAACGTGACGGTTCTCTAACTGCTGGACACTCCCATTGATGATTATCCTGACCTATGAAGGAACCTGTGAGACGTATCGTTAGTATCAGTCCGCTGTTATCCTGCGACTAACACCGGGGCAGTAATTTGAGAGTGCCCAATCCCAGTCACCGGTGACTGGGATTGGGCAGGCACTGGGGTGAGGCCCGTGATTGATCAGGGTAATTACGACACTGGGTAGAGTGGCAGGTTAATGTAAATATAGACACATGAAATATAGTTACAACAAGGGCAGGTTTGTGAGGGGAGGGCTTGGGAGGGGAATACCTGTGAGGGGGGGGGAAAGTAGGGTGAGGCGGCAGTGCAGTGAGGAGCGTAGGGTAGTGTGAGGAGGGTGTGGTTGTGGGATGTGTGACAGAAGGGTGTGGCAGAGGTGGGGTGTAGCAAGGATGTGGCGAGCATGGAGTACACTTACAAGACGAACATAAACATTTTATGAGTGCATAATATTGTGGCTTAGGTCGTACGGGAGGACGTTACTCCACTCTCCCACACTCCCGGGGATGAACACTGACACACACACACACACACACACACACACACACACACACACACACACACACACACACACACACACACCACACAAGTACCTTAAAGTTAAAAAAAAAAAGTAAGTTGTGTGGGTACATGGTACCCACACAAGTTGCAGCCGACTAAGGCGCGTCTGGGATCATCTCGGACGTAGGTTCAAACCCTCATAAGGGCCTGTGAGGATTTATTGATATATAAATATAAATGTACAAATCTATCTATATATATATATATATATATATATATATATATATATATATATATATATATATATATATATATATATATATGTCGTACCTAGTAGCCAGAACACACTTCTCAGCCTACTATGCAAGGCCCAATTTGCCTAATAAGCCAAGTTTTCATGAATTATTATATTTTAAGGTGGTGGAGGCCAAGACCGTCAGTAGTTTCAAAGCGTTATATGACAAAGAGTGCTGGGAAGACGGGACACCACGAGCGTAGCTCTCATCCTGTAACTACACTTAGGTAATTACACTTAGGTAATTACACACACACACACACACACACACACACACGTCACTACACATGAACCCAAGGCTGTAGAACCGGACAATGTATCACCACACATAAGTGACATGTGTGAAAGACAGCTAGATAGAACCTCTCGTCCAATCTTGTTGTGTCTCAGTTCCTCTTAACTCACTGGACTCGTCTTACCCACTCCTGGAAGTAAAACCCTCGACACAGATCTTCGTAAAACATTCCGAAAAACCATCTGAGGCAAATATTATATTGTCAAAGGGCTCACTTATAAGCCATTTATGATCCTTCCAGAGGCATATAAGATAGGACAAATGTGTGTAGAAGTGTATAATGGTGTAGCAGGACAACAGGACAGTGTATAATAGTGTAGCAGGACAACAGGACAGTGTATAATAGTGTAGCAGGTCAACAGGACAGTGTATAATAGTGTAGCAGGTCAACAGGACAGTGTATAATAGTGTAGCAGGACAACAGGACAGTGTATAATGGTGTAGCAGGACAACAGGACAGTGTATAATGGTGTAGCAGGACAACAGGACAGTGTATAATGGTGTAGCAGGACAACAGGACAGTGTATAATGGTGTAGCAGGACAACAGGACAGTGTATAATGGTGTAGCAGGACAACAGGACAGTGTATAATAGTGTAGCAGGTCAACAGGACAGTGTATAATAGTGTAGCAGGACAACAGGACAGTGTATAATAGTGTAGCAGGTCAACAGGACAGTGTATAATGGTGTAGCAGGTCAACAGGACAGTGTATAATAGTGTAGCAGGACAACAGGACAGTGTATAATAGTGTAGCAGGTCAACAGGACAGTGTATAATAGTGTAGCAGGTCAACAGGACAGTGTATAATGGTGTAGCAGGACAACAGGACAGTGTATAATGGTGTAGCAGGTCAACAGGACAGTGTATAATGGTGTAGCAGGTCAACAGGACAGTGTATAATGATGTAGCAGGACAACAGGACAGTGTATAATAGTGTAGCAGGTCAACAGGACAGTGTATAATGGTGTAGCAGGACAACAGGACAGTGTATAATAGTGTAGCAGGTCAACAGGACAGTGTATAATGGTGTAGCAGGACAACAGGACAGTGTATAATGGTGTAGCAGGACAACAGGACAGTGTATAATGGTGTAGCAGGACAACAGGACAGTGTATAATAGTGTAGCAGGACAACAGGACAGTGTATAATGGTGTAGCAGGACAACAGGACAGTGTATAATGGTGTAGCAGGTCAACAGGACAGTGTATAATAGTGTAGCAGGACAACAGGACAGTGTATAATAGTGTAGCAGGTCAACAGGACAGTGTATAATGGTGTAGCAGGTCAACAGGACAGTGTATAATAGTGTAGCAGGACAACAGGACAGTGTATAATAGTGTAGCAGGACAACAGGACAGTGTATAATAGTGTAGCAGGTCAACAGGACAGTGTATAATGGTGTAGCAGGTCAACAGGACAGTGTATAATAGTGTAGCAGGTCAACAGGACAGTGTATAATAGTGTAGCAGGTCAACAGGACAGTGTATAATAGTGTAGCAGGTCAACAGGACAGTGTATAATAGTGTAGCAGGTCAACAGGACAGTGTATAATAGTGTAGCAGGTCAACAGGACAGTGTATAATAGTGTAAAAGGTCTGAATCTACCGATGAACTAAGATTCGTATGCAAATTAATATCTTTCATCCATATCTTGAACAATACGTGTACCTGGAGACTGACAGACTCTGTAAATGAATAAAGTCCTCCAATAATAAATCCATGCGGATCTCCAAATTAACTTCCGTCGAACTGGTCATCAAATTCAAAACTTTATTCATAAATGTACTTCAATTTCTAAGTCTTTATTTGTGAGGGCAATAGTTTAGGTCGTGTTAATGGCTCAACGACCCAATATTTATATAATGTAGCTATTAAAGTCATTTTATATACCATTAACCAACAGTTGCCTAATTCCCCAGGTACCTATTAACTGCTAGGTGTACAGGTGCATGAGGTGGAAGGAAACATGCCCAACCGTGTCCGTCCCGCCCGGGACACCCGTCTGTGAGTGGGGGGGGTGACTTTATCACAGTCACCCCTCAAATGAACACTCTACTGGCATTTTGTAAAGCCATTAATAAAGGATTTTAATTTGAACCGTTTAAAAATATGTGTTACGTGCAGCGGCGTTCAATAGTGTGGTTGATCAGGTCGTGGTGTGAAACCGGGCCGGGGAAACACACTGAGCCCCGGGGAACACCTCATGGTATCTTGTGTGTGCGTGTCT
>NC_091160.1:35636498-35641196 GCF_040958095.1 Procambarus clarkii | reverse complement strand
TGAGAGAGAGAGAGAGAGAGAGAGAGGAGAGAGAGAGAGAGGAGAGAGAGAGAGGAGAGAGAGAGAGAGAGGACAGACAGACAGACAGACAGACAGACAGACAGACAGACAGAGACAACAGGAGAGACAGAGAGAGACAAAGGTCCCAGTAATAACACAAAGGCCACCCACCTGCTCTATCGTAATGATCTCAGAAGAAAAGTCTCTCTCACCTTCAAGCACCGAATGTACCCCCCCCCCCCTTGTGTGCCTGGCAGGGTCGAGCTGTTGCTCTTGGAGCCCGACTTTCGTTCCGTCACTTGTCAAATTCAATCAACTCCCATCCCATCTGCTATCGTAAGGTTCAGTACATCTCATTTGTCTAAGATAAACCCATTCACATTACTATGGTCTGACCAGATTACAGGGGTCATTCTTCCAGCAAGGTATACTTAGTCTGTCGTGTATTCTTTTGCCAGAAGAGAGAGAGAGGGGCTTCACAAGACACAGTCAACAGTCTGGCTCATGGAAACACCTCAGACAGTTGTCTGGTGTCGAATCCCGTCCCCCTGCCCCCCTCTCACAGTGAACCAATACGGTAGTTACGCAGTGAACGAGAATGAACAAGTGTGAACAAGCAGGAGTTAGGGAGACAGCTGACCATCAAGCGTCGCTTTGTTTGTTTCTCTGCACAGAGAAAGTGCAGTGCAAAGTGCTTCTTTCTTGAGCAAAGTGCTCAAACTCTGCTCCTGTTAACGAAGACGAGAAAGCCCTGGTAATATACCCGTGGAAGGTACTACTGTAAGGTCGGGGTTCGAGACCTGCCCAAACGAAGCTACAGCAAACTGGAGTTGAGGGATATGGCAGGAAGTGCAAAATAAATACAATTGGGAAAGTTAAGGGACGACGACGTTTCGGTCCGTCCAGGACCTGGGCCACAATCGACTTGAGAATGGTCCAGGACGGACCGAAACGTCGTCGTCCCTTCACCTTCTAGTGTGGAATCATTAACTCCACCACTGAAATCATTATTGAAATCTACACAGTGGGGGGGGGGGGAGAAAGGAATTATCAGGGGAAAGCGCCAAGCCATTACGACTATATAGCACTGGGAAGGGGTCAGGATAAGGATTTGGGATGGGACGGGGGGAAAGGAATGGTGCCCAACCACTTGGTGGACGGTCGGGGATTGAACGCCGACCTGCATGAAGCGAGACCGTCGCTCTACCGTCCAGTTGGGCTGGATGGGAGAGAGAGAGAGAGAGAGAGAGAGAGAGAGAGAGAGAGAGAGAGAGAGAGAGAGAGAGAGAGAGAGAGAGAGAGAGAGAGAGAAAGAGAGAGAGAGAGAGAGAGAGAGAGAGAGAGAGAGAGAGAGAGAGAGAGAGAGAGAGAGAGAGAGAGAGATCCTCCAGGCTACTAATAGAGCTAATAGAGCAGCAATAGAGGCTCTCACCTTCCTGGGCTCTCACCCTGTCCATGGAGGACAGAAGAAAATGTACATATGCTGGTTAGCATTGTAAATGTCTGGCCACGTCTGTGGTAAATAATAATAATAAAAATAAAACTCCCTCTATACCTCACACTCTCCCTCCTCCCAATCCCTCATAACCCTCCTCCCAATCCCTCATAACCCTCCTCCCAACCCCTCATAACCCTCCTCCCAATCCCTCATAACCCTCCTCCCAATCCCTCATAACCCTCCTCCCAACCTCTCATAACCCTCCTCCCAATCCCTCATAACCCTCCTCCCAATCCCTCATAACCCTCCTCCCAATCCCTCATAACCCTCCTCCCAATCCCTCATAACCCTCCCCAATCCCTCATAACCCTCCTCCCAACCTCTCATAACCCTCCTCCCAATCCCTCATAACCCTCCTCCCAATCCCTCATAACCCTCCTCCCAATCCCTCATAACCCTCCTCCCAATCCCTCATAACCCTCCTCCCAATCCCTCATAACCCTCCTCCCAATCCCTCATAACCCTCCTCCCAATCCCTCATAACCCTCCTCCCAATCCCTCATAACCCTCCTCCCAATCCCTCATAACCCTCCTCCCAATCCCTCATAACCCTCCTCCCAATCCCTCATAACCCTCCTCCCAATCCCTCATAACCCTCCTCCCAACCCCTCATAACCCTCCTCCCAATCCCTCATAACCCTCCTCCAATCCCTCATAACCCTCCTCCCAATCCCTCATAACCCTCCTCCCAATCCCTCATAACCCTCATCCCAATCCCTCATAACCCTCATCCCAACCCCTCATAACCCTCCTCCCAATCCCTCATAACCCTCCTCCCAATCCCTCATAACCCTCCTCCCAATCCCTCATAACCCTCCTCCCATCCCATAACCCTCCTCCAATCCCTCATAACCCTCCTCCCAATCCCTCATAACCCTCCTCCCAACCCTCATAACCCTCCTCCCAATCCCTCATAACCCTCCTCCCAATCCCTCATAACCCTCCTCCCAATCCCTCATAACCCTCCTCCCAATCCCTCATAACCCTCCTCCCAATCCCTAAACCCTCATCCCAACCCCTCATAACCCTCCTCCCAATCCCTCATAACCCTCCTCCCAATCCCTCATAACCCTCCTCCCAATCCCTCATAACCCTCCTCCCAATCCCTCATAACCCTCCTCCCAATCCCTCATAACCCTCCCAATCCCTCATAACCCCTCCCCAATCCCTCATAACCCCTCCTCCCAATCCCTCATAACCCTCCTCCCAATCCCCTCACTAACCCTCCTCCCCAACTCCCTCATAACCCTCCTCCCAATCCCTCATAAACCCCACCCAACCAGACACACCATATTTTATAAAGTATAGTAATTTTGTGAGTTATGAGGCCCCTAAGGAGCGTGAGTAATGAGAGTTTAATTACAGGTAAACTTTCTCACCTGGGCCTCCAAACCTTACCTCATTACCTAGAATATTCCCTCCCTCAGCCGCTGGGTCTGTGAGGGGGGCTGCGCTCCTCACACACCCCTCATGTGTACATGAGTGTGTGTGTACATATGTACCTTACAGGCTGTTGTGTGTTGCTATATACCTGTGGGACAATCTGCGTCATGTACGCACCTTGTTATGTGCGTAAGCTGGAATGTACGTGGGGATCTGTGTGCGTGTATATTGGTTGTACATTTGTGCGTCGTTGTCTATGTGCGTATGTGTGGTGATTACAGGAGCCTGTAATCATACTCGTATGTGAAGTAAATATTTTGATATTGCGAGGTACGCACACTAATTGTTTGAAGGTTTACAGTTTCAACCCTTACAAGCACAACAAGTGTGAGTATATTAGGTGAGCACACACACACACATATACACATATTACACATACATACACACACACACACAACACACACACAATCACACAAACAACACACACACACACACACACACACACACACACACACACACACACACACACACACACACACACACACACACACACACACACACAAGGGGGTTTAATGGGAGGGTAGAAGAAACTGTGAGGGGGGGGGGGACATCAGAGTGGCGAGATGTCACCAGCGGGGTCCCACAGGGCCTCAGTTACTTGGACCCATCCTGTTTTCTAAATATGGTAAACGATCCTTCCGGAGGGTATATAGACTTATTCCTCTCAATGATTGTTGATGATGCAAAAATTATGAAAAGAATTAAGAAAGATGAAGACAGACTACAGGACGACTTGGACAAACTGGAGGAATGGTACCCTGCTTTGATACCTGGTTGATGCGGTTCTGGGAGTTCTGGAGTTCAAATGGGCAAATTTGATTGTGTTTTGTACCCCTGTATTATGTTAAGGTACTCATTTTTACCGTACTGAGTACCTGGAATTTATCACTGTTAAAATCATGTTTATTTTCTGTTGCCCAGTTCGAAAAAATGGTCTAGAAAATGGCTACTAAAGTTTAACTGAGGAAAGTGTAAGGTAATGAAATTAGGCGAAGGGAGCAGAGACTGAACACAAGGTATCATCTGGGAGGGGAAATCCTGCAAGAGTCAAATAGAGAGAAAGATCTGGGGGTTGATATCACACCGAACCTGTCCCCAGAGGCCCACATCAAAAGGATATCATCAGCGGCATATGCTAGACTAATCAACATAAAAACTGCCGTTAGAAACTTATGTAAGGAATCGTCCAGGACCCTGTATACCACTTTATGTCAGACCAATCCTGGAATATTGCAGCTCCAGCCTGGAGTCCATACCTAGTTAAACACAAGACAAAGTTAGAGCAAGATTCAGAGGTATGCCACCAGACTAGTCCTGGAACTGAGAGGAATGAGCTACGAGGAAAGGCTACGGGGAGCTAAAACTCACGTCCATGAAAAACAGAAGAGTAAGGGGAGACATGGATAACCACCTACAAAATTCTCAGGGGAATTGACAGGGTGGACAAAGACAAACTTTTTAGCACGGGTGGGACTCGAACAAGGGGACACAGGTGGAAACTGAGTACCACATGAGCCACAGAGACGTTAGAAAGAACTTTTTCAGTGTCAGAGTAGTTAACGGATGGAATGCACTAGGAAGTGATGTGGTGGAGGCTGACTCCATACACAGTTTCAAGTGTAGATATGATAGAGCCCAGTAGGCTCAGGAACCTGTACACCTGTTGATTGACAGTTGAGAGGCGGGACCAAACAGCCAGAGCTCAACCCCCGCAAGCACAACTAGGTGAGAACACACATTTTCTTAGAAAACTCTTA
>NC_091160.1:35553998-35631498 GCF_040958095.1 Procambarus clarkii | reverse complement strand
TCACAGGATGAGTGGCGCTGCCCAATACTGTCACTATGGCGGTGTGTCCACTCACAGGATGAGTGACGCTGCCCAATACTGTCACTATGGCGGTGTGTCCACTCACAGGATGAGTGACGCTGCCCAATACTGTCACTATGGCGGTGTGTTCACTCACAGGATGAGTGGCGCTGCCCAATACTGTCACTATGGCGGTGTGTTCACTCACAGGATGAGTGACGCTGCCCAATACTGTCACTATGGCGGTGTGTCCACTCACAGGATGAGTGACGCTGCCCAATACTGTCACTATGGCGGTGTGTCCACTCACAGGATGAGTGACGCTGCCCAATACTGTCACTATGGCGGTGTGTTCACTCACAGGATGAGTGGCGCTGCCCAATACTGTCACTATGGCGGTGTGTTCACTCACAGGATGAGTGACGCTGCCCAATACTGTCACTATGGCGGTGTGTCCACTCACATGATGAGTGACGCTGCCCAATACTGTCACTATGGCGGTGTGTCCACTCACAGGATGAGTGACGCTGCCCAATACTGTCACTATGGCGGTGTGTCCACTCACAGGATGAGTGACGCTGCCCAATACTGTCACTATGGCGGTGTGTCCACTCACAGGATGAGTGGCGCTGCCCAATACTGTCACTATGGCGGTGTGTCCACTCGCAGGATGAGTGACGCTGCCCAATAAACTCGCCCCTCGGGGCAAAATTAAAAAAATAAAATCAGTACCACCAAACTACCACGCTGTGAATTACCTAGTTAACAATCATCTGACAGTGTGTGAATTTGAAGATTGAACTTTTTCACATATGTCTCCTCACGTTTTAATGACTTGAACCGCAATTACAATGATCTGGTTAAAACTTGTTATATGCGATAGCATAAAAGCCTCTGATATCGAACTGATATCGTCTTAAACGTGATGTTGACAATGTCACTTTTACATATTTCACAAACTAACAAAAAACAGGTTTTTAAATTCACGAGAAAAGTTATTCAGACTTAAAACAATTTTGGAGCACCAATTAATAAATTTCTGAACTTTAAGATTTCTAAAGTTCCTCTTTAGAGGAACTTTAGAAACTAAATTTCTAAATTTCTTTAGGAACTAAATTTCCTCTTTAAGATTGACTAAATTCAGATCAGTTGAAGAAACAGCAAAAGTCACAGACTGTACACACACACACTGTAACACTAGACAGTGACTAGAAGACAGAAGAAAAAGAGGTGATATGATCACTACATACAAAATAGTAACAGGAATTGATAAAATCGATAGGGAAGATTTCCTGAGACCTGGAACTTTAAGAACAAGAGGTCACAGATATAAACTAGCTAAACACAGACGCCGAAGAAATATAAGAAAATTTCACTTTCGCAAACAGAGGTTATCTTGAGATGATTTCGGGGCTTTAGTGTCCCCGCGGCCCGGTCCTCGACCAGGCCTCCACCCCCAGGAAGCAGCCCGTGACAGCTGACTAACTCCCAGGTACCTATTTTACTGCTAGGTAACAGGGGCATAGGGTGAAAGAAACTCTGCCCATTGTTTCTCGCCGGCGCCTGGGATCGAACCCCGGACCACAGGATCACAAGTCCAGCGTGCTGTCCGCTCGGCCGACCGGCTCCCTTACGGTACGAGAAATCGTTTCATGGCATTAGCTTGAAACGGGTCGAAGTTCATCAATTATTGCAGCCAATCAATTTCGATGGAGGGGTGACAGGTCTATTTTTCCCCCTATCCCCCCATCTCCATCCCCCCCCTATCCCTATCATGTCTCTCGCCATCCTCCTTCCTCTGGATAGAGGCCTATTGACCTCTATCCAGAGATCGATAGGCCTTAACCCTCCAGAGGTCGATAGGCCTTAACCCTCCAGAGGTCGATAGGCCTTAATAACCCTCCAGAGGTCGATAGACCTTAATAACCCTCCAGAGGTCGATAGGCCTTAATAACTCTCCAGAGGTCGATAGACCTTAATAACCCTCCAGAGGTCGATAGACCTTAATAACCCTCCAGAGGTCGATAGACCTTAATAACCCTCCAGAGGTCGATAGACCTTAATAACCCTCCAGAGGTCGATAGGCCTTAATAACCCTCCAGAGGTCGATAGACCTTAATAACCCTCCAGAGGTCGATAGGCCTTAATAACCCTCCAGAGGTCGATAGGCCTTAATAACTCTCCAGAGGTCGATAGACCTTAATAACCCTCCAGAGGTCGATAGACCTTAATAACCCTCCAGAGGTCGATAGACCTTAATAACCCTCCAGAGGTCGATAGACCTTAATAACCCTCCAGAGGTCGATAGGCCTTAATAACCCTCCAGAGGTCGATAGGCCTTAATAACCCTCCAGAGGTCGATAGGCCTTAATAACTCTCCAGAGGTCGATAGGCCTTAATAACCCTCCAGAGGTCGATAGACCTTAATAACCCTCCAGAGGTCGATAGGCCTTAATAACCCTCCAGAGGTCGATAGACCTTAATAACCCTCCAGAGGTCGATAGACCTTAATAACCCTCCAGAGGTCGATAGGCCTTAAGCCTATCAACAAATTATGAACTAATTGAATTGAATTTTATGCACTACAAAAAAAATTATTCGTAACTGCAATCGCATTACTTCCTGGGTTCGATCCCATTCAAGTTACAAAAGTTAAAATACATTTACACATGAAACCGGCAATACAGCAACAATACATTGTTCCGCTACAACTCAAGCTATACAATACAGCACAAATACAACAGATACACATTTTTAACCTACATACACTTCATACATTAAAACGACTCAATAGAAACCAATAAGGAACGCGTATAATACTTGACACAGGTAATAGATCTAATACAATACCCGGGGACTATCAATAATACATTAAAATACAATAGATGTGAAAGCAAGTGATGTATAGTAATTTAGGTAAGCCCTTTCTTAACACTTTCTTCCCTCTATGATGTGTGTGTGTGCGTGTGTGTGTGTGTGTGCGCAGATGTGTGTGTGCGTGTGTGCGTGTGTGTGTGTGTGTGTGTGTGTGTGTGTGTGTGTGTGTGTGTGTGTGTGTGTGTGTGTGTGTGTGTGTGTGTGTGTGTGTGTGTGTGTGTGTGTGTGTGTGTGTGTGTGTGTGTGTGTGTGTGTGTGTGTGTGTGTGTGTGTATGTGTGTGTGTGTATGTGTGTGCAGATGTGTGTGTGTGTGTGTGTATGTGTGTGCAGATGTGTGTGTGTGTGTGTGTATGTGTGTGCAGATGTGTGTGTGTGTATATGTGTGTTTGCCCACAACACCTGTCACACACACATGTTCTGTGTCACACGTTACTTCACCAACACCTGTTCAAGATCACCTGCCCCCCCCCCCCACATGTTTAATTACATCATGATAACAGTTATTAAAAATAATACATGAGTATCAAAACTTCACATACACATATATCAGCATATTCCATAACATAATTATACAATAATCTACGGGCATACCACTATACTAACTCACATATCTCGTGCCGACGGACAAACAGATAGGAGGGGGCGGGGGGGAGGGAGGTAGATGCAAATACTCGCCAAAACTCTAAATTTTAAAGGGTTCACTGAGCGGGGTTTAAAAATGTTATCAGACATAATACGATCGACCTATATATTCACAATGAGGGGAAATGTGATATCTAGATATCATGTGAGGGGATAATTTCTGTCACGGTGGAACCTGTTTAAGACCTGTTGGGAACATGTTTTTTAGATCATGCTGTCATGTTGGGAACATGTTTTCAGTTCATGCTGTCATGTTGGGGACATGTTTTTTAGATCATGCTGTCATGTTGGGGGGGGGGAACATAACGATGCTGCCATGTCGGAAGCTGTTAATACCCCTGTCAAAATGGTTTATAATTAGCATTAGAATAATTAGAATTAGAATTATGGCATAATTTGGTAGTTATTAGTGTCTCGGTGTTTTCATTTATAACTGAAGGTTGTGTGTGTGTGTGTGTGTGTGTGTGTGTGTGTGTGTGTGTGTGTGTGTGTGTGTGTGTGTGTGTGTGTGTGTGTGTGTGTGTGTGTGTGTGTGTGGCTCCTCTAAGCCTACGATAGGCTATAGGAAACGTAGAGAAGATAGAGAGAGGTAGGAGGCCAGAGGGAGAAGGGAGGGTAGGAGACCAGTAGGGAAGATAGGGAGGGGTAGGAGGCCAGTAGGGAAGATAGGGAGGGGCAGGAACCCACTGAAGAAACAAGAAACACAAACTGACACCTGTCAATCACCCAACACAATAACAGCATCTTGTGTGAGCCAAGTTTAACACTGTCTACAATCACGTCATTTCAGCAACAGGAAACGTTTTATGGAACAACTTGAAACGTTTCTATGCACTTTGGTTTATTAAAAACCCTTAAATGTTACTTATAAACGTGAGTTAAATGGTTATTTCAGGTGTTTAAACAGGTGTTTAAACGTTGTAAAAGGGAGCCGGTCAGCTGAGCGGACAGCACGCTCGACTTGTGATCCTGTGGTCCTGGGTTCGATCCCAGGCGCCGGCGAGAAACAATGGGCAGAGTTTCTTTCACCCTATGCTCCTGTTACCTAGCAGTAAAACAGGTACCTGGGAGTTAGTCAGCTGTTACGGGCTGCTTCATGAGGGTGGAGGCCTGGTCGAGGACCGGGCCGCGGGGACACTAAAGCCCCGAAATCATCTCAAGATAACCTCTCAAGATTGTATAACAGTTATTCACGAATGTAGTGTATTTGGTGGTAGTTTAAATTGATAATATTTATCTTTATTTATAAAGATAAATATTATCTTAATGTTTATAAAGTTTCTTTTTAATTAACAGAATGTTTAAGCAAATTTTGAGTTTTCAAACGTGGGGCCTCGTAGCCTGGTGGATAGCGCGCAGGACTCGTAATTCTGTGGCGCGGGTTCGATTCCCGCACGAGGCAGAAACAAATGGGCAAAGTTTCTTTCACCCTGAATGCCCCTGTTACCTAGCAGTAAATAGGTACCTGGGAGTTAGTCAGCTGTTACGGGCTGCTTCCTGGGGGTGGAGGCCTGGTCTAGGACCGGGCCGCGGGGACACTAAAGCCCCGAAATCATCTCAAGATAACCTCAAGATAACCGTCCTCTTGATCTTCTAAGATCAAGAGGACGAGATGAGATGATCTAAGATGCCTTGGTGGCACCAAACTACTTTCCTCCTCAAATGAAAAGCTACCAAACAAGGACACAAAAGCAATAACTAGCGCAGAAAGCAAAGAATGAATTAATAAAACAAATTAAAACAAATACACAAGGGAAGAAATACAAAAAATACAAGATCAAAAATCATCTTTCTGAAAGCAATGGAGCTTTCTCAAGATGCTGTAAGGTAACTAGGACAAAAATAGTTACTACTTTCTAGTAACTTCGTAAATATCAGTAGCGTCTCAATGTTTAGTGGGTTGAGCCTTAAGACAAGCTGTTGTCGTAGCCAAAAATAATATCGATTTAACCCTCCAGAGTATCTTACGTTCTCCAGAGAGATGCGAGAATGAACAGTGTAATTGGAAGGTTTGCAATGAGGAGGAGCTGATACAGGGGGAGATAACGAGGAGCGGCTGATACAAGGGGAGATAAACATGGGGTCAAGTCTCTAGTGTCAGGTCAAATCTAGACAATGGTTCGTGACCTCTGTGGGGTTATACCTGGTTGATGGGGTTCTGGGAGTTCTTCTACTCCCCCAAGCCCGGCCCGAGGCCAGGCTTGACACCCTGTGACAGGGTATCACAGGCTATTCAACATTTGTCGAGTCTTTTAGAATGAGACCAAACGAGGAGAGCCAGTTGGTGATTCAAGGCCTACAAGTCCATCGTTGGAGGAGCTGGGAGATCAGGTCTCAGGAGCTAGGAGATCAGGTCTCAGGAGCTAGGAGATCAGGTCTCAGGAGCTGGGAGATCAGGTCTCAGGAGCTAGGAGATCAGGTCTCAGGAGCTGGGAGATCAGGTCTCAGGAGCTGGGAGATCAGGTCTCAGGAGCTGGGAGATCAGGTCTCAGGAGCTGGGAGATCAGGTCTCAGGAGCTGGGAGATCAGGTCTCAGGAGCTGGGAGATCAGGTCTCAGGAGCTAGGAGATCAGGTCTCAGGAGCTAGGAGATCAGGTCTCAGGAGCTGGGAGATCAGGTCTCAGGAGCTAGGAGATCAGGTCTCAGGAGCTAGGAGACCAGGTCTCAGGACCTGGGAGATCAGGTCTCAGGAGCTAGGAGATCAGGTCTCAGGAGTCCTGAGACCTAGAGTCAAGGGATACGAACCAGTTCAGGGGTTCAGTGTGTAATCTAAGATAATCCCGACGATCGTAGCCAGATAATTAAACAAACCCCCTTTTCAAAGTAATTTGAAAAGTCAAAGAGAGAACTTATGCAACTCTTCATAATCTATTTCATGAAATAAATTCTGAAATATACTTTACCTGCTGTATTATTTAATGTATTTCACGTCACGAGCTGAATAGGTCTTAAAGTCACTTTTATATAACCAAGAATCATGATAGCACTTTAAGACTCGAGTCAGACTCTATTACTCGAGTCGTACTCGAGTTATCGTAACTGGAGTACGATAACTGGTAGCGTAACTTTCCCTACGATAGCCGTGATGATTGGACACCCCCCCGCCCCCCCCCCCTAGGGTTGACTGAACAAGATTAGCAAAGCGATAATTAAACGATTATTTTAGGAACAGTGGGAGTCACTCCACCACTGGGGTGGAGTGACTCACCCATCATAGTGGTGGAGTGACTCACCCACCACAGTGGTGGAGTGACTCACCCATCATAGTGGTGGAGTGACTCACCCACCACAGTGGTGGAGTGATTCGTCCACCACAGTGGTGGAGTGATTCGTCCACCACTGTGGTGGAGTGACTCACCCATCATAGTGGTGGAGTGACTCACCCACCACAGTGGTGGAGTGACTCACCCATCATAGTGGTGGAGTGACTCACCCACCACAGTGGTGGAGTGACTCACCCATCATAGTGGTGGAGTGACTCACCCACCACAGTGGTGGAGTGACTCACCCATCATAGTGGTGGAGTGACTCACCCACCACAGTGGTGGAGTGACTCACCCATCATAGTGGTGGAGTGATTCGTCCACCACTGTGGTGGAGTGACTCACCCATCATAGTGGTGGAGTGATTCGTCCACCACTGTGGTGGAGTGACTCACCCATCATAGTGGTGGAGTGATTCGTCCACCACTGTGGTGGAGTGACTCACCCATCATAGTGGTGGAGTGATTCGTCCACCACTGTGGTGGAGTGACTCACCCATCATAGTGGTGGAGTGACTCACCCACCACAGTGGTGGAGTGACTCACCCATCATAGTGGTGGAGTGACTCACCCACCACAGTGGTGGAGTGACTCACCCATCATAGTGGTGGAGTGACTCACCCACCACAGTGGTGGAGTGACTCACCCATCATAGTGGTGGAGTGACTCACCCATCATAGTGGTGGAGTGACTCACCCATCATAGTGGTGGAGTGACTCACCCATCATAGTGGTGGAGTGACTCACCCATCATAGTGGTGGAGTGACTCACCCATCATAGTGGTGGAGTGACTCACCCACCACAGTGGTGGAGTGACTCACCCATCATAGTGGTGGAGTGACTCACCCATCATAGTGGTGGAGTGACTCACCCATCATAGTGGTGGAGTGACTCACCCATCATAGTGGTGGAGTGACTCACCCATCATAGTGGTGGAGTGACTCACCCATCATAGTGGTGGAGTGACTCACCCATCATAGTGGTGGAGTGACTCACCCACCACAGTGGCAGTGACTCACCCACCACAGTGGCAGTGACTCACCCACCACAGTGGCAGTGACTCACCCACCACAGTAGCAGTGACTCACCCACCACAGTAGCAGTGACTCACCCACCACAGTGGTGGAGTAACTCACCCACCACAGTAGCAGTGACTCACCCACCACAGTGGTGGAGTAACTCACCCACCACAGTAGCAGTAACTCACCCACCACAGTGGCAGTGACTCACCCACCACAGTGGTGGAGTAACTCGCCCACCACAGTGGCAGTGACTCACCCACCACAGTAGCAGTGACTCACCCACCACAGTGGCAGTGACTCACCTACCACAGTGGTGGAGTGACTCACCCACCACAGTGGCAGTAACTCACCCACCACAGTAGCAGTGACTCACCCACCACAGTGGTGGAGTAACTCGCCCACCACAGTGGCAGTGACTCACCCACCACAGTAGCAGTGACTCACCCACCACAGTGGTGGAGTAACTCACCCACCACAGTGGCAGTGACTCACCCACCACAGTAGCAGTGACTCACCCACCACAGTGGCAGTGACTCACTCACCACAGTGGTGGAGTAACTCACCCACCACAGTAACAGTGACTCACCCACCACAGTGGTGGAGTAACTCACCCACCACAGTAGCAGTAACTCACCCACCACAGTAGCAGTAACTCACCCACCACAGTAGCAGTGACTCACCCACCACAGTGGTGGAGTAACTCACCCACCACAGTAGCAGTAACTCACCCACCACAGTGGCAGTGACTCACCCACCACAGTGGTGGAGTGACTCACCCACCACAGTAGCAGTAACTCACCCACCACAGTAGCAGTAACTCACCCACCACAGTAGCAGTGACTCACCCACCACAGTAGCAGTAACTCACCCACCACAGTAGCAGTAACTCACCCACCACAGTAGCAGTGACTCACCCACCACAGTAGCAGTGACTCACCCACCACAGTAGCAGTGACTCACCCACCACAGTAGCAGTAACTCACCCACCACAGTAGCAGTGACTCACCCACCACAGTAGCAGTAACTCACCCACCACAGTAGCAGTGACTCACCCACCACAGTAGCAGTGACTCACCCACCACAGTAGCAGTGACTCACCCACCACAGTAGCAGTGACTCACCCACCACAGTAGCAGTGACTCACCCACCACAGTAGCAGTGACTCACCCACCACAGTAGCAGTAACTCACCCACCACAGTAGCAGTGACTCACCCACCACAGTAGCAGTGACTCACCCACCACAGTAGCAGTAACTCACCCACCACAGTAGCAGTAACTCACCCACCACAGTAGCAGTAACTCACCCACCACAGTAGCAGTGACTCACCCACCACAGTAGCAGTGACTCACCCACCACAGTAGCAGTGACTCACACCAGAAGATAACCAACACACAATCGCCCCTAAAATTTATTGATTGTGTAAAACTCTGCAGAAATAAACAATTAAGACACTAACAGATTAAACAAATTAACAATAGACAATAAAGGAGGGAAATATATAAGAGCCGAAAACATTTAAGCCGCTACCAAAGAATCAAATTAAGCTAACGTTTATAGCTTTAGCTTTAGCGTGGAAGGGGGGTTTATAAAGCCTAATCTACAACACGGAAGAATACATCTCAAATTTAAAGGGGAACAGAGAAGGTTTAGGCTTCTACATAATAAATCAAGATAAAGTTTGTTGCATGTAGAAAACTTTTTTTTTAGTTTAATAAAAAAATATTAGATTTCAAGACGGAATTCAAAGGGATCAAAGAATGTTTAAGCATCTTTAGACTTAACACAAAAACACGTTAATGTTATTAAAAAACGTTAATGTTATCAAAATAAAACGTTATAAAAACGTTTTTAAGAAAGAACACAAAATATTTCAAGACGGAATCCAAAAATGAGAAGAAGTAGAAAGCATTTAAGCGCGTCTAGTTAGGCCGGTAGCATGAACAAAGATGCCAAGAAGCGAATAAAAGGGGGGGGGGGCTCTGACAAGCTAATAAAGAGAGATATAAAGAGCAGTCATAAAGGTGATTGTCTTGTTTACCTCTACTAAGCACTGGTCTACAGCACCGCATTTCAGTTGAGCATTGCCGCTGCTTCGCCGACTCGTCCGTGAGAATGAGGGAGGGAGGAGCAAGTAGTTTGCCAGTAAACACAGCGGCCAGTCGCAACAGGGGGGCGGTATATTTTGAACAGGACACAAGATAAAAACTTTCTAAAAAAAAAAAAACAGGTGACAGGAACACTCTAGGTAACACAGGCGGACTTGATAACACAGGAGATAACACGGAGAGGTTATATAATGAGAGAAGCGGGAGCTACGCACACTCCCACTACTCTTTATGTGTCTAGCCTAATGTCTTCTAGCCAGGGGCAAATTTTCCAGTCGTGTGGCTTCTGGCACTGGCTTCAGACATTCACAGTTATGCAACACCCGGACACTGTCCTCTGCTGCTTGAAGATATCTTCTCACCTAACCTTTAAATCGTTAACATCATTATTTAAACATAAAACATTAGGGATAAAAATATATATCAAAATCAAACAGAAAGAGGGGGTCAAAATGTTCCGGTTTATACAACGTTCAGGCTCCACAAACATGTGAAATGAACTAAACATGAACACATCATCCATAACTTTCAAGTAACCAGTCATCTTAACAAGCAGTATTTAATACGTTGCGAAACGATGTAATTCAAACTATGGTGCTAAGCTTTACCTATCGAGGACGTTTTATACGAGTAACAACTGGTGTTTAAAACTAGTTTAAAACTAGTTTTACAACTAGTTTAAAACACAAACACCCAGGATGGTTTTTACGTATATAAATCACTCAACCACCAAGGAAGTGGTATCAAATACCATA
This sequence comes from Procambarus clarkii, assembly GCF_040958095.1. Classification (NCBI taxonomy): domain Eukaryota; kingdom Metazoa; phylum Arthropoda; class Malacostraca; order Decapoda; family Cambaridae; genus Procambarus; species Procambarus clarkii. Next base: position 35,620,832 of record NC_091160.1, on the reverse strand, counting down.
TCAAATAATTCAATCACTAAACCAAGAATGTTTTTCTCATCTCAAAAGCACACCAAAACAGATAATATTACTTAACTATCGAAGAGCTTCTTTCCTATATTTCTTACCACAGGACCAAGATTCATCCACCCCGTAAGATGTACAGGTTTCGTAAGTGAAGGTAATTTTTGTTACCCGCAAATGCTTAAACAAAGCAGCCTATTGTTTTACAAATTAATTTATTTTAGGCTGTATTTACACAATTTTCACCCGCGCTCTCCCAATTACCCAACGGCCTATTTAAAGTGTTCACCAATTACTAAAACAGTCTCCAACTACTGCTCTGAGAGTTATATTATCTAAATAATTAACAGAGGGGCATATTAGTGAAAGTCTTGGGTCATTCACAGTTCCCTGTAACTGTGAATAACCAATTGTCAATGGAAACTTTACGTAAAGCCTATTGCCATAAAGCAACTTACAAACAGCTAGTGGCCAATGAAAACTTTACGAATAGAGGAGAATTTTCTCCAGAATTTTCAATGAACAACTGTACTGGCAAAATTAAATTAATATATTAATAGCTACATGAAAAGGTTTAAGGGAGACTTACACCTGACTAACCCATGGGCTAGACCTGACTCTCCAGGGCGTACACCTGACTGTTCTGGGAATATACACATGTCTTCACGGGTGTAGACACACATACAGGTGTGTGTATGTGTGCGTCTTGCCATGGCCATAGGTGGCCTCCCGGCTGAGTGGACAGCGCTCGGAGGTCGTAGTCCGAATGGCCCGGGTTCGATTCCCGGGAAATGGGCAGTTTCTTTCACCCTGTTGCCCCCTGTTCATCTAGCAGTAAATAGGTACCTGGGAGTTAGACAGCTGCTACGGGCTGCTTCGTGTGTGTGTTAGAAATAAATTTAGAAAAATAGATTAGATAGAAAGGCGGGGTCCAAGAGCTAAATAGCTCCGTTCTGCAGACAAATAGTAAATACACACACACACACACACACTACATATAAACCAATTAACATCAGCGGCAATTGCTATGCATTTAACATGACATTTCAAATGACTGTAAATGTTTATTGCAATTAGAGTATTTTTATTTTTAATAATATCGAATTCATTTCTGTTATTAGTAGCAATTATTCTTAATGTAATTATCATAAATACTAATTATGTATTATATATATATATATATATATATATATATATATATATATATATATATATATATATATATATATATATATATCAGACGTCAGATCGCGGAGTTTTTATTAAGCACGAGTATGTTGGTTATACTTAACATGGTATATATGATATACACCAAGATACCTTGCGTGCGTTACATAATGGTAACCATTAGATACCAAACAAGCCTAATACTTGACCAACACCGCTGGCGCTTGAAGCCTATCCAACCTCCCTTAATGGTTCGATTCCCAGCTGACCAAGCCAAGCCACTAAACACGGTCCCACTCATTATTTTAACACTGCATTGTAACAATATTTTATACTACCAAACACTTAAACACTCAAACAGGCTGCCATCTTGCTTCTCCAGAATCCAGAAAAAATTGACCTCCTGCTTGGCCATCCAGAATGCTAGGCTACCAGTCACGGGAAAACATTCAGATAGACAGTTACAGTCACTGTATCTAGGGAACCATCCATGGGCCTAGCCACACCTCCAGGGAGCCAATCAGGGCCCGGAGGACTAGATATAACAGCATCAGCAGGGAACAAGCCACTCAATGAACGAATTGCTCAAGGTAACGAGATTGGAATATGTAATTTGGAAGGGCTGGTGGTACCTCCAGTGACACACACCACCCTACAGTGACACACACCACCCTACAGTGACCACACACCACCCTACAGTGACACACACCACCCTACAGTGACACACACCACCCTACAGTGACCACACACCACCCTACAGTGACACACACCACCCTACAGTGACACACACCACCCTACAGTGACCACACACAACCCTATAGTGACCACACACCACCCTACAGTGACACACACCACCCTACAGTGACCACACACCATCCTACAGTGACACACCACCCTACAGTGACCACACACCACCCTACAGTGACTACACACCACCCTAAAGTGACCACACACCACCCTACAGTGACCACACACCATCCTACAGTGACCACACACCACCCTACAGTGACCACACACCACCCTACAGTGACCACACACCACCCTACAGTGACCACACACCACCCTACAGTGACCACACACCATCCTACAGTGACCACACACCACCCTACAGTGACCACACACCACCCTACAGTGACCACACACCACCCTACAGTGACCACACACCATCCTACAGTGACACACACCACCTTACAGTGACCACACACCACCCTACAGTGACCACACACCATCCTACAGTGACCACACACCACCCTACAGTGACACACACCACCCTACAGTGACCACACACCACCCTACAGTGACCACACACCCTACAGTGACACACACCACCCTACAGTGACCACACACCCTACAGTGACCACACACCACCCTACAGTGACACACACCACCCTACAGTGACCACACACCCTACAGTGACACACACACCACCCTACAGTGACCACACACCACCCTACAGTGACACACACCACCCTACAGTGACACACACCACCCTACAGTGACACACACACACACCACCCTACAGTGACACACACCACCCTACAGTGACCACACACCACCCTACAGTGACCACACACCATCCTACAGTGACCACACACCACCCTACAGTGACGCACACCACCCTACAGTGACCACACACCACCCTACAGTGACCACACACCCTACAGTGACACACACACCACCCTACAGTGACCACACACCCTACACATCCACTGCAGTAATGTGTTTTTTAATAAAAAAAACACGTTTAAACTTTTGAAAATAATCGCATTGTACCTGTTAAATTATTTATCTGAACATATTCCCTTGAAAACTGGACTCCGACCTCAGCCCTACCCTCCACCGGGGAATGCGAACCCCCGTCCTTATGTTCGTGTCTTGAAGGTCGACCGTCATGCTTTCTGTCTACTGGTGTGAGAGGATGGGAGTGAATGGGTGAGTGTGTGTGTGTGTGTGTGTGTGTGTGTGTGTGTGTGTGTGTGTGTGTGTGTGTGTGTGTGTTCATCTAAATGTACTGACATAAATGTACTTTTAGGGTTGAGCGTAAGCTCCTCAGCCCCAGCTGTTATATACATTGTCCATAATCAAAATACAAAGTACAAAACACAATCAAATGTACCCGTAGTAGGAAAACAGCATGTCAAGGATTTGGGAATAATGATGTCCGACGATCTAACGTTTAGGGAGCATAACCAAGCAAATATTGCGTCAGCCAGAAAAATGATCGGATGGATTACGAGAACTTTCAAATCCAGGGATCCCATCACAATGGTTGTACTCTTCAAGTCACTTGTGTTGTCCCGTCTTGAGTACTGCTCAGTACTCACTTCCCCCTTCAGAGCAGGAGAGATTGCTGAAATAGAGGGAATACAGAGGACATATACGGCACGCATAGACGCGATAAAGCACCTAAATTATTGGGATCGTCTCAAAGCTCTCCAAATGTACTCACTAGAAAGGAGACGAGAGATATTATAATACACACATGGAAAGTACTTTGAAAGTAACAAAAGAAGGCACCAATCCTGGAAGAGGTACTGGGGGAATCTGGTCTCAAATCCACACAGTAAAATAACATACTGGCGTGAACGATTTGGAAGGAAATATATTCCTAAATTATATCCAGGACTAAAGTTTACTTACTGATTGGTCAGCGAACTATTGTCAGGGACTTAACAACCCTTCAGAGGCTGATAGGCCGTAAACCGGACTCCAAACCCGGTAACTATCTCAACAGGTTTGGTTATTAGCCCTAATACCGGCGGGGCAGCTTGAGGTTATCTTGAGGTTATCTTGAGATGATTTCGGGGCTTTTAGTGTCCCCGCGGCCCGGTCCTCGACCAGGCCTCCACCCCCAGGAAGCAGCCCGTGACAGCTGACTAACACCCAGGTACCTATTTTACTGCTAGGTAGCTGTCAAGGCCTGCCAGGTTCAGCACTGAGCATTGGTTGATAGATGAAGATTAAGCCACCCAAAAGGTGGCACGGGCATGAATAACCCGTAAATTGAACATTGTTCACCTGAGCCACCCAAAAGGTGGCACGGGCATGAATAACCCGTAAATTGAACATTGTTCACCTGTGCGCTTGTATACCTAGAGAACCTGGGTACACCTGGCGGTGTTTACACCCCATGTGACCCCGACTAGCTGCTACTATCATTACACTCCCTTAGTGACGTCACGCAACAGCTGTTTTATGTAAACATTGCAGCTGAAAGCGGAAATATTCTCAACCGACTGAACATTGTCCATGGAGTTTATTTACGTATCACCTCTCGTGTTTGTAGGGACCCTTAACCCCGAAGAAGAGGATAAGTAGCATCCGGGGGAGCCTTTTCCTCCATAGGGTAGTAGAGGCAGACCCCATACACTGGGGGAGGAGACAGACCCCATACACTGGGGGTGGAGACAGACCCCATACACTGGGGGGTGGAGACAGACCCCATACACTGGGGGTGGAGACAGACCCCATACACTGGGGGGTGGAGACAGACCCCATACACTGGGCGGGGCGCCTCACCGCGTGGGAAACCTAGCAACACCTCCGTCGGGTCTCTGTACACCCCGCGGCCCTGTCTCCATCTCCACCCCTGTGGACACCCGCCCCACAACTAGTGTCAACAACATGGTGATGGGGGAATTACTTTGTTCCACCTGTGTCACTATACCTCCCTCCTGCCTCACTGTAATCACTATATATGGTAGTGGAGGACAGTAAAGTTAGAGGAGACATGATCACCATATACAAGATTGACAGTTTAGAGACGGAACTATAGAGCCGAAGCTCAACCTCCGCAAGCACAACTAGGTGATCGATACACCCACCAGTACACACCAGTACACCACAGTACACCACAGTACACCACAGTACACAGTACAGGAGACCTGACAGCTTAGTGTCGAGAAGCTAAACCTAGAGAACAGTAAATAGACAGCCAATATGTGGGCCTAAGCTGGCTCCCAGCCGCTAGGGGGGCCACTCAGGGCCCTGGCTCCCAGCCGCTAGGGGGGCCACTCAGGGCGCTGGCTCCCAGCCGCTAGGGGGGCCACTCAGCGCCCTGGCTCCCAGCAGCTAGGGGGCCACTCAGGACCCTGGCTCCCAGCAGCTAGGGGGCCACTCAGGGCCGTGTCACAGGACATCCACCCCCCGTCAACCCCAGATGGAAATCTCCCGCCAAAATCCTTGTCACAAGCGCCCTCAGCTCGCCCAGGATTCCAACCCAAAATTTCACAACATCCGTCCGTCCGTTTTAGATATATTTTTGTACCAATTATACCCACGCACGCCGCACGCACGCATGGCCCTCACACACACACACACACACACCAGCCGCACGCAATGTGTGAGGGAGACCACAACGGACAAAATAGGGGGTGGTATAACGCCCTCACTCAAATGGCTCACCTAACCTAACCTAACCTAACCTAACCTAACCTAACTAACCTAACCTAACCTAACCTAACTAACCTAACCTAACTAACCTAACCTAACTAACCTAACCTAACTAACCTAACCTAACCTAACCTAACCTAACTAACCTAACCTAACTAACCTAACCTAACCTAACCTAACTAACCTAACCTAACCTAGCTAACCAAACCAAACCTAACCTAACCTAACCTAACTAACCTATGCATTTACAGTAGAACATATATAGATGAGTCGCTACTTTTTATAGTACCCCCTGGTGAGAGTACTCCCTGGTGAGAGTACCCCTAGTGAGAGTACCCCTGGTGAGAGTACCCCTAGTGAGAGTACCCCTAGTGAGAGTACCCCTAGTGAGAGTACTCCTAGTGAGAGTACTCCCTGGTGAGAGTACCCCTGGTGAGAGTACCCCTAGTGAGAGTACCCCTAGTGAGAGTACCCCTGGTGAGAGTACTCCCTGGTGAGAGTACCCCTAGTGAGAGTACCCCTAGTGAGAGTACTCCCTGGTGAGAGTACCCCTGGTGAGAGTACCCCTAGTGAGAGTACCCCTAGTGAGAGTACTCCCTGGTGAGAGTACCCCTAGTGAGAGTACTCCCTGGTGAGAGTACTCCCTGGTGAGAGTACCCCTAGTGAGAGTACCCCTAGTGAGAGTACCCCAAGTAACAGTACCCCTAGTGAGAGTACCCCTGGTGAGAGTACTCCCTAGTGAGAGTACCCCTAGTGAGAGTACCCCTAGTGAGAGTACTCCTAGTGAGAGTACTCCCTGGTGAGAGTACCCCTGGTGAGAGTACCCCTAGTGAGAGTACCCCTAGTGAGAGTACCCCTAGTGAGAGTACCCCTAGTGAGAGTACTCCTAGTGAGAGTACTCCCTGGTGAGAGTACCCCTGGTGAGAGTACCCCTAGTGAGAGTACCCCTAGTGAGAGTACCCCTGGTGAGAGTACTCCCTGGTGAGAGTACCCCTGGTGAGAGTACCCCAAGTAACAGTACCCCTAGTGAGAGTACCCCAAGTAATAGTACCCCTAGTGAGAGTACCCCTAGTGAGAGTACCCCTAGTGAGAGTACCCCTAGTGAGAGTACCCCAAGTAACAGTACCCCTAGTGAGAGTACCCCTGGTGAGAGTACTCCCTAGTGAGAGTACCCCTAGTGTGAGTACCCCCTAGTAACAGTACCCCTAGTGAGAGTACCCCTAGTGAGAGTACCCCTAGTAACAGTACCCCAAGAAACAGTACCCCTAGTGAGAGTACCCCAAGTAACAGTACCCCTAGTGAGAGTACCCCAAGTAACAGTACCCCTAGTGAGAGTACCCCTAGTGAGAGTACCCCTAGTGAGAGTACCCCAAGTAACAGTACCCCTAGTGAGAGTACCCCTAGTGAGAGTACCCCTAGTGAGAGTACCCCAAGTAACAGTACCCCTAGTGAGAGTACCCCAAGTAACAGTACCCCTAGTGAGAGTACCCCAAGTAACAGTACCCCTAGTGAGAGTACCCCTAGTGAGAGTACCCCTAGTGAGAGTACCCCAAGTAACAGTAAACCTAGTGAGAGTACCCCTAGTGAGAGTACCCCTAGTGAGAGTACCCCTAGTGAGAGTACCCCAAGTAACAGTACCCCTAGTGAGAGTACCCCAAGTAACAGTACCCCTAGTGAGAGTACCCCTAGTGAGAGTACCCCTAGTGAGAGTACCCCTAGTGAGAGTACCCCCCTAGTGAGAGTACCCCTAGTGAGAGTACCCCCCTAGTGAGAGTACCCCTAGTGAGAGTACCCCCCTAGTGAGAGTACCCCTAGTGAGAGTACCCCCCTAGTGAGAGTACCCCTAGTGAGAGTGCCCCCCTAGTGAGAGTACCCCTAGTGAGAGTACCCCCCTAGTGAGAGTACCCCTAGTGAGAGTACCCCCCTAGTGAGAGTACCCCTAGTGAGAGTACCCCCCTAGTGAGAGTACCCCTAGTGAGAGTACCCCCCTAGTGAGAGTACCCCTAGTGAGAGTACCCCTAGTAACAGTACCCCTAGTGAGAGTACCCCTGGTGATAACTAACGGAACACACCTGGTAAACACCTGTAAGTTAGCGCCAGGTATTAGCTAGTAATATCACCGTAGTTCAGTTACAGTTACGCCGTCAAACCACCCACGTCGTCAAACCGTCCACGCCGTCAAACCACCCACGCCGTCAAACCACCCACGCTGTCAAACCACCCACGTCGTCAAACCATCCACACCGTCAAACCCCCACGCCGCCAAACCATCCACGGCGTCAAACCATCCACGCCGTCAAACCACCCACGCCGTCAAACCACCCACGTCGTCAAACCATCCACGCCGTCAAACCACCCACGCCGTCAAACCATCCACGCCGTCAAACCATCCACGTCGTCAAACCATCCACGCCGTCAAACCACCCACGCCGTCAAACCATCCACGCCGTCAAACCATCCACGTCGTCAAACCATCCACGCCGTCAAACCACCCACGCCGTCAAACCATCCACGCCGTCAAACCATCCACGTCGTCAAACCATCCACGCCGTCAAACCCCCCACGCCGTCAAACCATCCACGCCGTCAAACCACCCACGTCGTCAAACCATCCACGCCGTCAAACCACCCACGCCGTCAAACCATCCACGCCGTCAAACCATCCACGCCGTCAAACCACCCACGTCGTCAAACCATCCACGCCGTCAAACCCCCCACGCCGTCAAACCACCCACGCCGTCAAACCACCCACGTCGTCAAACCATCCACGCCGTCAAACCACCCACGCCGTCAAACCGTCCACGCCATCAAACCGTCCATGCCGTCAAACCATTCACGACGCCAAACCACCCACGCCGTCAAACCATCTACGCCGTCAAACAATCCACGCCGTCAAACCATCCACGCCGTCAAACCATCCACGCCGTCAAACCATTCACGCCGTCAAACCGTCCACGCCGTCAAACCATCCACGCCGTCAAACCATTCACGCCGTCAAACCGTCAAACCATCAACGCCGTCAAACCATCCACGCCGTCAAACCATCCACGCCGTCAAACCATCCACGCCGTCAAACCATCCACGCCGTCAAACCGTCCACGCCGTCAAACCATCCACGCCGTCAAACCATCCACGCCGTCAAACCATCCACGCCGTCAAACCATGCACGCCGTCAAACCGTCCACGCCGTCAAACAATCCACGCCGTCAAACCATCCACGCCGTCAAACCTTCCACGCCGTCAAACCCCCCACGCCGTCAAACCATCCACGCCGTCAAACCATCCACGCCGTCAAACCCCCCACGCCGTCAAACCACCAAAGCCGCCAAACCATCCACGCCGCCAAACCATCCACGCCGTCAAACCATCCACGCCGTCAAACCATCCACACCGTCAAACCCCCACGCCGCCAAACCATCCACGCCGTCAAACCATCCACGCCGTCAAACCATCCACACCGTCAAACCCCCACGCCGCCAAACCATCCACGGCGTCAAACCATCCACGCCGTCAAACCACCCACGCCGTCAAACCATCCACGCCGTCAAACCACCCACGCCGTCAAACCACCCACGCCGTCAAACCATCCACACCGTCAAACCTCCCACGCCGTCAAACCATTCACGCCGTCAAACTCCCCACGCCGCCAAACCATCCACCCCGTCAAACCATCCACGCCGTCAAACCCCCCACGCCGCCAAACCATCCACGCCGCCAAACCATCCACGCCGCCAAGCCACCCACGCCGCCAAACCACCCACGCCGCCAAACCACCCACGCCGTCAAACCACCCACGCTGTCAACCCATCCACGCCGCCAAACCACCCACGCTGTCAACCCATCCACGCCGTCAAACCACCCACGCTGTCAACCCATCCACGCCGTCAAACCACCCACGCCGCCAAACCATCCACGCCGCCAAACCACCCACGCCGTCAAACCACCCACGCTGTCAAACCACCCACGCCGCCAAACCATCCACGCCGTCAACCCATCCACGCCGCCAAACCCCCCACGCTGTCAACCCATCCACGCCGTCAAACCATCCACGCCAAACCACCCACAACCTAACAACTAACAAATATGAGAAAAGTCAAGGCAACCCCAAACAGAATACAGCCGTCACTATGAACTAACCATAGCAGAGACTCAACTGAAATGGGATAAATGGACCCAAGAAAAAATAAAAATGGTAGTAGAATAATAGTGGATGTCGCTCTACATATTCACACTGACAGAGCTGCCAAGATTAATAGAGCATCCTGAAGCCTCTAAGGCCTATTGAGGAACAGTTATAAAATACTTTTGGATGACTAGGCCTACATGAAGACCAGGGGCCAGATTCACGAAATCACTTACGCAAGCACTTACGAACGTGTACATCTTTCCTCAATCTTTGACGGCTTTTGTTACATTTATTAAACAGTTTACAAGCATGAAAACTTGCCAATCAACTGTTGTTATTGTTATAAACAGCCTCCTGGTGCTTCGGAGCTCATTAACTGTTTAATAATTGTAAACAAAGCCGCCAAAGATTGAGAAAAGATGTACAGGTTCGTAAGTGCTTGCGTAAGTGCTTTCGTGAATCTGGCCCCAGAGGGACTTGGTCTCCCGGGACGTGCAGGCCAGCGCTATGTACCGCAGCGAAGGAATACAAAATAATTTGGTCATGAAATGGTGACATTTGTAGGCGAGATGGCGCCAACATGGCGACATGTTCTCGACATACTGGATGGCTTCACAACACTTCGCGCAAAATTAAATGAATTGTCAGGAAATAAAGAGAAACATAAGAGAAGGGAGAAGATGGCGGCTGTGAGGGGGTAGGCAGCAGGGAGGAAGTATTCCTCACCCTAGCGGTCCTCACCCAGCCTCATCCTCCGAATAGACAGTATGGGTCAACACAACACACTGATGCAACAGCGACGCAACACACTGATGCAACAGCGACGCAACACACTGATGCAGTAGAACACAACCAACCTCCAAATCGACAACTTCGTCTCCGAACATCAACAGGGATTCAGCGAATAAAAACCCTGCTTAACAAGCAAGTAATTATCAAAAGAAGGCCCCCCCCCCCAAGCCCGGGAGACTATGTACCATCCTGCTTATCTACTGAGCTTTTAGACACAATGACAACAATCAAACAGGATAGAAGATTGAGGAGACTGCATCTTGCGTGTCATGAAGCTTGAGGCACTGAAGAAAAACTTAAGCTAGAGAAACAAGCTGATGTATTGGGAAGAGTTCCCACGTAGATTGAGGGAGTGCCTATCAGGAAGGCATCAAAGGGTGACTGTGACGGGACATATCAGAGAGAAGAACCATAAGGGTCGGTAGCCTACGAAGTCCGTCCTAATGTTTCCTAAAATTTTCCTGATATGTTGACCAGACCACACACTAGAAATTGAAGGGACGACGACGTTTCGGTCCGTCCTGGACCATTCTCAAGTCGATTGTGAATCGACTTGAGAATCAAAAAATCAGGAAATTTTCCTGATATTTGTCCATGACCAAACAGAAAATAGGCTCCTTCATGAAATGTTTGCTGCTGAGAGGGGGAAAAAATAGCTTTGTAATAAATTTACCAGTTACCTAAACACACTCCAGGGATAGCCCTCAAGAACTTAGACAAATGAACTTTCCGAACATATTAAACCGATTCAAGCGATGAGTCACAATAACGTGGCTGAATTATGTTGACCAGACCACACACTAGAAATTGAAGGGACGACGACGTTTCGGTCCGTCCTGGACCATTCTCAAGTCGATTGACGTAAATTAGAAATCGACTTGAGAATGGTCCAGGACGGACCGAAACGTCGTCGTCCCTTCAATTTCTAGTGTGTGGTCTGGTCAACATATTAAACCGATGTGAGACAAGAATGCAAACCCGAACACAAAAAAAATCTGAACATTTCAAAGAAATGCAAAGCAAGTGGTTCCAGAGCTAAGGGCCCTGAGCCACAAGGAACGACAAAGGGAACTGAACCTGGAGGAGAAGATGAACACGTTACCACAAGCAATATTCAAAGCCTAAGGCAACTGACCAACAGAACGGAGGAAAATGATAACGGTGACAAAGACGCCAGACAGCGCTCCATCGTGACGGATTACACAAAGCTGTAGTAGATAACTCGATACAATTATACACAAAATTATGATTAGAAAAACACGCGAACACAGTTATCGCATTAAATACTGAATGTTCAGTAGTCGGGGATCAAGAGCTGAAGCTCAACCTAGCAAAAACATACTTTCTTGGAGAGTTCAGGTGCGCACTCAACCACAAAACACACACACACACACACACATGGTAACCTGGTGGATAGCGCGCAGGACTCGTAATTCTGTGGCGCGGGTTCGATTCCCGCACGAGGCAGAAACAAATGGGCAAAGTTTCTTTCACCCTGAATGCCCCTGTTACCTAGCAGTAAATAGGTACCTGGAAGTTAGTCAGCTGTCACGGGCTGCTTCTTGGGGTGTGTGTGTGTGGTGTGGAAAAAAAAAGTAGTTAGTAAACAGTTGATTGACAGTTGAGAGGCGGGCCGAAAGAGCAAAGCTCAACCCCCATAAACACAACTAGGTGAATACACACATACACTTATAAACTCGTATCACTGACAAACGTGACGGGCAAATCACTTACCAAAAAAATAGTTCAAACCAAATGGGTAGAATACTTGGAGAAATATAACAACAGTATAGTGTCAACACAAGAAGGTCCTGTGTAACAAACCTACTCAGTTTTTATGATACAGCGACGGGAGACATCTCCCGTCACGCAGGGTGCAGTCGCACCTCCACAGATCTCCAGTATCAGCTATTGATACTGGTAATGGCTCAAAAGGGCCACCCCTTACGGGCTATTCATGCCCGTGCCACCTTTTAGGTGGCTTAATCTTCATCAAACAATCAATGATACAGCCTCAACGATTTTACAGAATAAAGATGGTTGGGTTGACTGCGACACACTGGACACTTTTGACAGTCCCACGCAAGACGCTGTTTTGGAAACTGAACATGCTACAGGGCAGACTGCTAGAAAAAGAGGTGATATGATCACTACATACAAAATAGTAACAGGACTCTACAAAATTGACAAAGAGGAATTGTCGAAACCTGCAACTTTATGAACAAGAAGACATAGATTCAAGTTAAGGAAACAAAGGTACTGGCAAAATATAAGCAAATTCACTTTTGCAGAGTGGTAGACAACTGGAACAAGTTAAGTAGGGTGGTTATCTTGAGATATTTTGAGATGATTTCAGGGCTTTAGTGTCCCCGCGGCCCGGTCCTCGACCAGGCCTCCACCCCCAGAAAGCAGCCCATGACAGCTGACTAACACCCAGGTACATATTTTACTGCTAGGTAACAGGGGCATAGGGTGAAAGAAACTCTGCCCATTGTTTCTCTCCGGCGCCCGGGGTCGAACCCGGGACCACAGGATCACAAGTCCCACGTGCTGTCCGCTCGGAGGCCAAAACCGTCAGTAGTTTCAAAGCGACATACGACAAAGAGTAAAGGGAAGACGCGACACCATATTGTAACTACACTCGGGTAATTACACACAAATATATATATATATATATATATATATATATATATATATATATATATATATATATATATATATATATATATATATATATATATATATATATATATATATATATATATATATACAATAATACACCAGCGCACGAAAAATTATTCAGTTGTCCTAGTCGGTACAGCGACTAGGTTCCCTTCTTGCAAGTTCAGCGTTCGATTCCCAATGATCCCAATGGTTAAACGCTGTTCTTTCGCTGTCCACATAACCAAGCTTGTCCTCATAACCCCTTAAGTGCTATATATTCATACTGGTTCAGCTCAGTCTCCTGATAATTAATTACCTTACCTGCGTACGAAAGCGTATGAACATCGTCACTTGCGCACTAACGCACATAAGCATTTACGAATATGCGTACACACGAACAAAGGCACATTCGTATGCTGGTCCTACAACGCGTTCATGCGTACACATGCGTACAAACAAGCACATTTAGGTGGCTACATACACCCACAGATGTGCATACGCACGCACACGCGCACAATTAAAATATAAATAACAGTTATTAAATAATAAAAATAAAACAAAACAAAAAACAAAAAAGGTGGAATTAGAGCAAATCCATAAAATTATATTGAGGTCATTTTTAAATTTTTAAATTTTTCAAGTACATGATGATAAATCTAGAGACATCTTCTCACATATAAGCTACACGAATGGGACAACCATAGACCTACTTATTTTCACAAGAGGGGGGGGGGGGGGGGGGGGAGGAAACACTGAGATCTTAAATGCCAAAAATCACTTTAAAAAATGGCAAAAATGTTCAAAAATTCCTCCAAAAATAGTTTTGAGGTCAAAAAATTGTAGGCTTGGTTCACCCCCACCAAAAAAAATGCCATTTTGGCTTAGGCTACGGGATCTGGCTTAGCCTATACAGCACAGGGGACTGGGGTCTGGCTTAGCTTATACTTAATAAGAGGGTTCGTGCCAGACCGTTGTATAATACATTGTTCTCAACACTATACTCACTTCCTCATTCCCCTCATCAGTGTCATACTACTGCTGGCCGCCTTGGGGGGGAAGTTTAGCCTCACCAGCTGGAGTCTAAACCATCACATAGATTTATTATCACCTCTATAACAGTTCCAGCGTCACTCAGCATCACCGTAAAGCCTCCTCACACGAGAGGCTCTATATACACACTCTCCAGGAATATTTAAGCCATAACTATGAACAGTTTAAAAGTGTCACATTCTGTTGAAGAACAACGGCTCCCTGATAACACCTGTGATCGTGGTATACTTTTATATATCATACAAATTCGCTGTATATAAAATTCGTATATTTTCGGAACGGTCATTCATGTGGACATGTGTTTTTGAATTGAGATAAATCATTGGTAGAATCAGCGATTCTAACAGGAATCTTCTCTATATGTCTGTATTCTTCACTTGGGAAGGAAGCTGAAAAATCTGTACCCATTCTGCCTCTGATGATGTTGACCGCGTCAAAGAAACTTTATTGACCGCTTGACGGTCCTTGACCCGCATCAAGGGCTCCCCCCCCCCTCACCAACCGCCTACCAAAAAAAAAATATTTATTTCAACTTCCTTGGTAAGTAAAGATATATTTCACAATTGTTGTTCCACTCGGGAATCTTAACTTCAAGATAAAAATTAGGGCCAAGACAATAGGAAGCCTACTAGAATCGACTACGATACTTTTTCCAAACAGGCAGCGAGTCAGTTTAATTTCTTAAATCTCTCTTTAAAAACAAAATCAAACTTCAGTTAACTGAACAGATTATATCAATAACATTAATATATTAATATATTTAAGCCAAGTTTTACTAACGACAGTTTTGGAACAATCGGCACAAATAACTCGAAGACTGACAAATGCTTTTGAGCATTAAAAAATCCAAGACCTTGTATGTAGGATGCAACAATACACATCCTTACTACTAATCAACAACCCGACCATGCACCACATTCAGAACATGAACCTGTGGATTATGATCTATGAGTGAAAGCTGCTCTATGCTGCACAGATGCTCTGGGGCCAGATTCACGAAAGCCCTTACGCAAGCACTTACGAACCTGTACATCTTTTCTCAATCATTGGCGGCTTTGATTCCAATTATTAAACAGTTAATGAGCTCGGAAGCACCAGGAGGCTGTTTATAACAATAACAACAGTTGAATGGGAAGTTTTCATGCTTGTAAACTGTTTAATAAATGTAACCAAAGCCGTCAAAGATTGAGGAAAGATGGCCAAGTTCGTAAGTGCTTGCGTAAGTACTTTCGTGAATCTGGCCACTGGTGAGCCCCCATCTGCCACACTGTTCAAGCATGTACTTCAAAAGTCCATTCCTGGTTTGTAAAAAGTTCAAGGAAAAGCGAAACAAATTCCTGCAAATAAGTGAACTCATACCAGGCGCGGTTGAGGGCCATAGCACTATCTTGAGGTTATCTTGAGGTTATCTTGAGTTGATTTCGGGGCTTTAGTGTCCCCGCGGCCCGGTCCTTGACCAGGCCTCCACCCCCAGGAAGCAGCCCGTGATAGCTGACTAACACCCAGGTACCTATTTACTGCTAGGTAACAGGGGCATTCAGAGTGAAAGAAACTTTGCCCATTTGTTTCTGCCTCGTGCGGGAATCGAACCCGCGCCACAGAATTACGAGTCCTGCGCGCTATCCACCAGGCTACGAGGCCCCCTAACAGTACTGAAAACCAGAAATGAAAGGGCTGATCTAATAGAAACTTAAAATACTGAACAAGTTGGAGGATATTAATCCCGACGACTTTTTAAACCTGTCCTCTTAAAAAGAACGTCGCTTTTGGCCGTTTCAGATGTAACACATACAAGGGGTAACAGCTTTAAGCTCAACAAGCCACAATATACACTAAACAATAAGAGATGGTCTTTCATCCATAGGGTATAAAACCCATGAAATCTCCTGCCCGCCAAAGCCTTGAAGGCCAAACCATTACTTCAGTTCAAAATTCAAATGAAAACAATCCTCAACGACTGTCACAAGCCGCTGGCTTCCTGTCCTCGTCGAGGCCGGCGGTGGTCCTCTGGCAAATTCAGGTCACTATTTTGGTTGAGATGTTGCAAGGTTAGTTTTGTTTCCATAAAAAAATCCTATCATAGGATTTCTCAGTGTCGAGGATAGGAAGCCAGTTAGGATTATTGAGGTTTTCCTTAGGACTCAGGCCTAGGAATGACATTCACCAAGATGCGACCCACAACAGTCTAGTTCCTACTGCTGGGTGAAGAGAGGCATGAGGTGTAAGACAATATGCCAGATGTACCGTCTTGCCTGGAACCATTGTACTAGTCAAGATAAAATTGTAAAAACGTATGACATTTAAGACAATTCGGCTCGTTAGGTAACTAGGCCTAAATAAATTACTAACCAATGTTATCAATAGATTTGGATAACTCAAATAAAATCAGGTAATTTTTTGCAGATATAATGCAATAAACATACAAGCTCTGCCTAATAAACAAAATAGACCCTGTCTACAAATTCTAGCATTGCAGTTCCTTGCTATTAAGCATGACATGTATAAGCATAGGATATACATCTATATACATAGGATATACATCTATATACATAGGATATACATCTATATACATAGGATATACATCTATATACATAGGATATACATCTATATACATAGGATATACATCTATATCTCTAAAATAAGATTTGTGTTTGTCCTTGGTTGGATGTCAGACGCTTGGGGCTAGCCTCACCTAGCTTTGCAGGGTGACTGATAGATGGAAGGGGACTGTCATATGAGGGTTAGGAGTCGACCCCATAGTTTTCACCTGTTTATAAAATTACAAATATTGATATGCAAAATATATGCTCTGATGGCAGATTTCGAACCAGAATATGCATTAATTAAACGGCGTATAAATTTCCACATAGGAGATTGTAACAAAAGTGATTGAATTATTATCGTTTTAATCTATGTGGATAATTTTTAATCTATGTGTGGAAAATGAGACTAGGAAATTCCTGGAGTATTTTCGTATTAATCAATACATCACAAGATGGATAATTCTACAGATAATTTGAAAAATACGAAATTATTCGTTTTCCTTCTCCGTCACTGTCGTATATGTATATACTGTATATACATATATGATATATGACATCGCTGTCTTTATTATTAATTATTCTCGTTACGTTACACTATAATAATTGATTTAACAATAAATGTATTAGTCTATATTTTGTATAAACAATTCCAGCAAGAAATGCTGATAAAATAATGAACGCCATTAAAATGTTAATTAATTAGTGGCGTATTTTTGTCACTTCTGATGCCATTTCATAGTAATATGGTTCGCACATAAGAGTTAATTTTGCACAATTATTGGTATTCCATTATTTAAGCGAAATACAACTAACATGAATATTACAGCAGCTTTAAATATCAGTTGCTGTGCATCCTGAATACTCTTACACATTTTACTATGTCTACTATGCTACTACTACTACTCTTTGTTATTCCTTTCATCATACTCTTTGGTTTTAGATTATTTATTTGTACAATTATTATAAGTTATCATCACAAATTTTGGAGTTTATATATGTATATATATAATATATATATATATAAATATATATATTATTTAATTACTGTTGTGATTTTTTCGATTGGTGTGTAGAGCAAATTCGAGAAAGAGGCTACATTGAAACGTGTATAGTAACCACTATATGAGATTAGGTCTAAAACTGTCACTATGAGATACTACGAGGCTACTTCCATGATATAGTTTTAGTGAATACGAAGCTACCTGTATGAGTAAGTGTATAGTGAATACATTCCCCAGTTCACTTGAGTCACATGCTGCCAATATGTGGAATACATCTATATATGACATGTACAAGCCATGTGGTATTGTAGCCTTACATGCTAATGTACAAGTCTCATGATTCACTCAACCATTGAATCACATTATTGCTATGAATTTCAAATTTAGAAGGAAATGATATGAAGTAGAAACTGCAAGGTTTGAATGTGATGAAAAAACATACGAACATTTCTTGCCTGTTTATGAATTTAAGATATATTTTTTTAGCAAGTATCGTGGGCTCATCGCTAACACTTTCAATACTGAAATTTGCGTGATGCGTTATTGCTATAGAAATGTATAGAAATATGCCAAAATCACAGGTGTTGTCTGGTCAAATTATATATGAAAATCTTAGTATATAGCGCTTGCAATAATTTTAGCGAGGTAAATGAATAGGACCATTGAGAGAGTAAACATTAGCCGCACGCCATCCTTCATTGCCTGACTGCGACCACCACCACCACTACACACACACACACACACACACACACACACACACACACACACACACACACACACACACACACACACACACACAGATCAGCCCCAGTTGCTCCACTCCGTTGTATCACCATCAGAGTAGCGCTTGGGTTAAGAATGGTGGTTGTGGTGGGCATCAGGTCACAGTGACAAGGGCGGTGCCTGGGCTGGCAACCCCTCGCTTCCCAGACTCTCACAACCCCTCACTCGCTTCCCACTCTCACTTAAAACGTGTTTTATCACGTTTGCTTCCACTCTCCCGCAGAGTCCTCCAGGGGGTGAACTCCGACCCCCAGGAGTGAGGGGGCCGGGAGGGATGATGGGGGAGGCGCATGTGTGTATGCGCCAGCATCCCTAAATGAACGCATTACACTATCTAATTTTTTTTTCCTCCAAGAGATGCACCTTTTGAGAGACCCGCGGAGGCTGTACGGACGCGACCCTCACGCCGCTTCCGAGCACGTACTAGAGCCTCGGTGGCTGGGGAGGTCCTGGCCCGCCACCACCACAGTTACTGCTTCGCCAACACCCACACCTTTATCCACGCCCATCACGCCCACATGCCTCCCCCCTCGCTCCACCCTCGTGCCCACGTGGCCACAGTCAACCCATTGACATTGTCACAAGGGAAAGGGGTAAGGGGGGGACGGGCAAGAGGAAGAGAAAGGGGGGAAAATACTATGTGGAACCTTGACGCCTGAGCCTTGCCCAGCCCCTTGTGGTGCGAGGGGGAGATGCACCTTTTCCGTGCGCTTAGTTCGCGTTCCATAATGTATCACCCACGCGCTGTTACACACACACTACCAGGTAATAAAATAGTCTCACAGAGCGTATCTCTTAAGGTTTCCTCCCCGCACTGAAGGATGAAGGTAAATACTAAGCCATAAGCGACTGGTGCTCAGGTGTATTACCACTCTTATTGATCTCTCAGAGGGGAAAGATGAAGCCAAGTTTCCAGTCAAGGATGGCTGGCAGGCGGTAGCCGCCGACGGCTATCTGGCTAGGCTCTATATCACCCGGGAACTTCCCCCCTTTCCCTTCCTCCAGTAGTCCTCAACAATTACCACACGATATCATCAAGGAAGTTAGAAATAGAGTATGAAGATGAGGGTGGAAATAGAGGCAGAAGAGAGATGACTGCTCAGTGCACTAACTAGAGGCAGCAATCAATACCGGCGGCTCCCAACAGGACACGCGGCCGCCGCCAACAGATGGCAGCACCAACACATCCTTGGCGGGAAACTAACCTAACTCATACTTCTATCCATTCCAGGACATAAAATATACATACAAACGAACACATACCCATTTATATACTAATCGATAATTGAATCGCCTCACAGAGTAAAGCCCTCGATCGCCTACTATCACGAGAAATGGGCGTAATAGGGGGGGGGAATAATGGACCGTAGTGAAAATGGGTAAAGCTACTAGGGATGTCCATAAGGGCGGACCGGAACGTACGCTCCCAGGAGACAAGGGATGCAAAGTTTGGAGTTTATAATTACCTTCCTGTCGACACGGCCTTCAAGGTGGCGGCATTTCTCGCCTCTCGTCTTCGCCGCAGCATTTCCCAGCTCTCGTGGGGGAGGATGAAGGGTTGTATAGAGGCTTAAGAAGAGGGCTTTAAGAGCGGTGTTTAGGATCTTCAGGAGTACCCAGCAGAGGGCGGGGGCGGCCGGTTGTACTCGTGCATTCATGATATTGCTGCCACGCCTCTCTTGTTGATGGTGCAAACACTGTCACCACACTGTAGCCAGCCAGCTGTCACCACACTGTAGCCAGCCAGCTGTCACCACACTGTAGCCAGCCAGCTGTCACTACACTGTAGTCAGCCAGCTGTCACCACACTGTAGTCAGCCAGCTGTCACCACACTGTAGCCCGCCAGCTGTTGCCACACTGTAGCCAGCCAGCTGTCACCACACTGTAGCCAGCCAGCTGTCACCTCACTGTAGCCCGCCAGCTGTCACTACACTGTAGCCAGCCAGCTGTCACTATACTGTAGCCAACCAGCTGTCACTACACTGTAGCCCGCCAGCTGTCACCACACTGTAGCCCGCCAGCTGTCACCACACTGTAGCCAGCCAGCTGTCACTACACTGTAGCCCGCCAGCTGTCACTACACTGTAGCCAGCCAGCTGTCACCTCATTGTAGCCAGCCAGCTGTCACCTCACTGTAGCCCACCAGCTGTCACTACACTGTAGCCAGCCAGCTGTCACCTCACTGTAGCCAGCTAGCTGTTACCACACTGTAGCCAGCCAGCTGTCACTACACTGTAGCCAACCAGCTGTCACTACACTGTAGCCAGCTAGCTGTCACCACACTGTAGCCAACCAGCTGTCACTACACTGTAGCCCACCAGCTGTCACTACACTGTAGCCCACCAGCTGTCACTACACTGTAGCCCGCCAGCTGTCACCACACTGTAGCCCGCCAGCTGTCACTACACTGTAGTCAGCCAGCTGTCACCTCACTGTAGCCAGCCAGCTGTCACCACACTGTAGCCCACAAGCTGTCACCACACTGTAGCCAGCCAGCTGTCACTACACTGTAGCCCACCAGCTGTCACCACACTGTAGCCCGCCAGCTGTCACTACACTGTAGCCAGCCAGCTGTCACTACACTGTAGCCCGCCAGCTGTCACTACACTAGCCAGCCAGCTGTCACTACACTGTAGCCAGCCAGCTGTCACCTCACTGTAGCCAGCCAGCTGTCACTACACTGTAGCCCGCCAGCTGTCACTACACTGTAGCCAGCCAGCTGTCACCATACTGTAGCCCGCCAGCTGTCACCACACTGTAGCCAGCCAGCTGTCACCACACTGTAGCCCGCCAGCTGTTGCCACACTGTAGCCAGCCAGCTGTCACCACACTGTAGCCAGCCAGCTCTCACCTCACTGTAGCCCGCCAGCTGTCACTACACTGTAGCCAGCCAGCTGTCACTACACTGTAGCCAACCAGCTGTCACTACACTGTAGCCAACCAGCTGTCACTACACTGTAGCCCGCCAGCTGTCACCACACTGTAGCCCGCCAGCTGTCACCACACTGTAGCCCGCCAGCTGTCATTACACTAGCCAGCCAGCTGTCACCACACTGTTGCCAGCCAGCTGTCACCACGCTGTAGCCAGCCAGCTGTCACCACACTGTAGCCAGCCAGCTGTCACCACACTGTAGCCCACCAGCTGTCACCACACTGTAGTTCACTAAGCAAGCTGTCAACACAATAACAGACCCACTACGCAGCTCAAACCTTAATAAAAACGACTTTTTCAGTCGCCTTCTTCAGCAAGAAGAATTAACAGTTTCCCCGGGTGTGCAAAATAGGTAAATTCTCTCGTTTTCATCAAGTTTAGCCTCAAGACTGAATAAAAATTGTAACGATGGGTTTCCCTCATTGCTTGTCGCTAGTTTAGCCATCATGTAATAACTCCAAGAAGTTGTGGGAATGTGTAATTATTTACGGAATGAATTATGTACTGTCAAAGTTCATAATAACTTGATGGTAATTCTTACTTTTTTTTTAGACTTAATAATCTGTGCTTTGGATTGTAACAATTGTAGAGGTGATTGTGATTGTGGTAGTTGTGGGTGCTAAATGATTGTGGTAGCCTCGGTGCGGTAATTCATTGCTCACATTCTGGGCTTCCATAGTCGGAAGCGGGAAGCCAGTTAGGCTTATGGAGGTCCTCTCTAGGCCAACTACCGATTATGTTCTTCAGGATGCGACCCACAACAGTTGCCTAACTCCCGGGTACCTGTTTACTGCTGGGTGAACAGAGGCATCACGTGTAGGGGAAATAATAATTTTATAATTCCTTAAATTGATTTAAATGTGCTTATTAATTTAAATGTGCCCAAACGTTTCTGTCCCGCACGGGAAATTATCCGCGATCTTTTAATGCGAGTGCGTGTCAAGGGCGTCGACTACTGCGTCAAAGTGTTTACCAGTTTGTCTAATTTTGCTGCCAGATTTACAAAAAGGATCTTGTAAATCCCTTACACTTAACAGGGGGGGGGGGGGGACTCTACAATACAAGGAAAAAGACGAAATTTCAACACGTTCCGTACAGGTTACATAGACTATATAGCAGGTGATACCTGGTTGATACCTGGATGATGGGGTTCTGGGAGTTCTTCTGCTCCCCCAACTTGTGAGAGTTTGGTCCACTAGGCTGTTGCTTGGAGCGGCCCGCAGGCCCATATATACCTGGTTGATGGGGTTCTGGGAGTTCTTCTACTCCCCAAGCCCGGCCCGAGGCCAGGCTCGACTTGTGAGAGTTTGGTCCACCAGGCTGTTGCTTGGAGCGGCCCGCAGGCCCATATACCTGGTTGATGGGGTTCTGGGAGTTCTTCTACTCCCCAAGCCCGGCCCGAGGCCAGGCTCGACTTGTGAGAGTTTGGTCCACCAGGCTGTTGCTTGGAGCGGCCCGCAGGCCCACATATACCTGGTTGATGGGGTTCTGTGAGTTCTTCTACTCCCCAAGCCCGGCCCGAGGCCAGGCTCGACTTGTGAGAGTTTGGTCCACCAGGCTGTTGCTTGGAGCGGCCCGCAGGTCCACATACCCACCACAGCCCGGTTGGTCCGGAATGTCTTTTAGAAAACAGTCTAGTTTCCTCTTGAAGATGTCCACGGTTGTTCGGACATGCTGCTCCAGTCTCTTCTCTCCAATAATGCATCGGATTTTGATGTCAAAAATCAGACACAATATGATGTACTATACATCATATTGGCTCACCAACAATCACGTTTTCTATGCGAGGGTGCATAGGTTAGGTTCGGTCAGTTTGGCACATCAATTTCTGCCCGTTATGACAACTCTAAAGGTCGGGCTGGATAATCACCTGATGGTCCAGAAAGAAGCCATGATATGATAGGGATTTCAGCTTTCGTTGAAGAGGTTACAAAGTCTACAAGCACGCTTTTATCACAAGTTCCGGATGTAGAAGACTTTAGTTCCACAATCAAACCAGAGGGGACAGTGCACGGTGGCATAAGAAACCCACTTAATTTATCTCTAGTACTTCGACAAGAAGAGGAATATCACGGCACTTTCAACTGTCCTCCATTTCGTGGGAACACATGGCCCTTGTATCACGAAAAGGTAACCGGACATGCATACTTAGAGCATGCATGAAGGCTGAAATCAAAGATGAGCCAGATAAATGTCAGGAACAACCTAAGGCCTATTAGTGTTTGATAGGCCTTCTGCTGGTTGATAGGCCTTGCAAACATTTCTGTAAACATAAGTATGATCAAAATCCAGTTAACCGAAGGTTATTAAAGCGGGCCCGTGAGCTGAAGCTCGACTCCAGCAAACACAGATTAGCATACAAGGAGCTACATCTATTCCACAGTGCAAATAATTCAACATATAACTGGAGCGTACCTGGGAGGGCGGCCATGTTGAACCACCGGGCGAACAAAACCTCCCAAAATTATTTGCGCCGCCCTCCTAGGACAATATCGACCAGGACACACACACACACATACACACGCTGACCATCGTCTAGTGAGGTGAGTCATGTGTCCCCAGCTTACCCCCGGTGATTAGAATTCGTGTCACCAACTAGTGTTAGTTCGGTTACATGTGGCCGCTCCCTCCTCGCCCTGAGCAAATAGCCTCGCGCCCCTGATATGGGCTCCCTGCCGCAGTCTCTCCCCACATGGGTCGTTATGTCTTGATGCACTGCATTACCTGCCTACACCTCTTGTCTGTGTGTTGGCACTCATCTACCTGTGCTGCCACTGACCAAGCTGTGTTTGTTGGCACTCATCTACCTGTGCTGCCACTGACCAAGCTGTGTTTGTTGGCACTGGTCTTGCTGTGCTGGCACTAACCAAGCTGTGTGTGTTGGCACTCATCTACCTGTGCTGGCACTGACCAAGCTGTGTTTGTTGGCACTGGTCTACCTGTGCTGGCACTGGCCAAGCTGTTTGAACTATATGTTCAACACTTCTCTCACCCTGTCCATGGAGGACAGAAGAAAATGTATATATGCTGGTTAGCATTGTAAATGTCTGGCCACGTCTGTGGTAGAAAATAATAATAATAATAATAATAAAACTGACCAAGCTGTGTTTGACGGTAATAATTGTGATGGCAGGAATTAGATGTATTGTTGGTAATTAGCTGTGTGTGTATGAATTAATATAGCAAACTGTTTCTCTGAATGCTTAATATATAAATGAAGAAGGATTATTTTTTATAAGGTTGTGTGGTCGTTATGAAGGTTGTGCACTTGAATGCCCCATTAGCAAGAACTTGTGAAAAACAACGTTGTGTTAACCCTTACCATTCACTCACCCGTGCAACCCGTTCTCGCATTTTCTTACAGTCAATATTGACTTATTAAATACGTGCATATGTGACATACTAAACATACTATTTTACCTTGAAAAGCTTCATAGAAAACACCGACCTTACCTAACCTTCTTAGTATGTTAAGATAAGCATCTTATTGCTTCGTAATTACAATTATTACTTAACCTATACCTATAATAGGTTAATTAATAATTGTAATTACGAAGCAATAAGATACCTATAATAGGTTAAGTAATAATTGTAATTACGAAGCAATAAGATGCTTATCTTAATTTTAATTAAATTAACATACTAAGAAGGTTAGGTAAGGTCGGTGTTTTCTATGAAGCTTTTCAAGGTAAACTAGTATGTTAAGTATGTCACATATGCACGTATTTAATAAGTCAATATTGACTATACGAAAGTGCGAGAACGGGTTGCCACCCGTGACGACCTGACGTCACAACCAACATGCCTTAGCGCTTCCGTCATGTTCACTACCGTTTCCTTGTGTGTTGCTTCAGTTTAACCTATATCTACAAGAGAATATCTGACTGTTCGAAGTTGTAGGGGCAGATGATTAGAGGGCGGTCTTATCAATCTTTGCAGGGTGACTGGTCTTTGTTCGGGGTTGGTCATAGGCTAGTCAGGGTTGACCTCCATGTTCCTCCCCTATGATAAATGATACCGTTTTCCAATCTTGCTAATACCGGACTCCATTTTCTCTATGACCAAGAATGTTATTTCCATGATTAAATGTAGTTTTTCTTATGTAGTTTATTATTGATAGTGTATATTGAGGATGGTTACAGTGATGAGAAAGTGGTGAAGGGTAGGGAGGTGGTGAAGGGTAGGGAAGGTGGTGAAGGGTAGGGAAGGTGGTGAAGGGTAGGGAAGGTGGTGAAGGGTAAGGGTAGGGAAGGTGGTGAGGGGTAGGGAAGGTGGTGAAGGGTAGGGAAGGTGGTGAAGGGTAAGGATAGGGAAGGTGGTGAAGGGTAGGGAAGGTGGTGAAGGGTAAGGGTAGGGAAGGTGGTGAAGGGTAGGGAAGGTGGTGAAGGGTAGGGAAGGTGGTGAAGGGTAAGGATAGGGAAGGTGGTGAAGGGTAGGGAAGGTGGTGAAGGGTAGGGAAGGTGATGAAAGGTAAGGGTAGGGAAGGTGGTGAAGTGCAGTAAAGATAATTACAGTGAAGATGGCTACAGTGGTGGTGTGTAGTAACCCCCACCCTCTAAATATACTGTAAATTCTACCTTGACAAATAATTTCTGCTTAAGCGTTGACATTAAATTCCTCTTATAATATTACACAGACAACATATCAACCCTTATTTATGCTGAACGATCGACAGTCTTCCAATATTTTATATATGGCACTATTATTTATTAATGAATTGATAAATCTTACAGCTATTAGTGGCATTAAAGATAATTGTGGATGTGCGATCCATTTATTTGTAAATAGTCGATATGAAAAATCAAGGGCCAGATTCACGAAAGCACTTACGCAAGCACTTATGAACCTGCACATCTTTTCTCAATCTTTGGCGGCCTTATTTACATTTATTAAACAGTTAATGAGCTCCGAAGCACCAGGAGGCTGTTTATAACAATAACAACAGTTGATTGGCAAGTTTTCATGCTTGTAAACTGTTTAATAAATGTAACCAAAGCCGTCATAAATTGAGGAAAGATGTACACATTCGTAAGTGCTTGCGTAAGTGCTTTCGTGAATCTGGCCCCAAGTTTTCAGCAGTTAAAGGCGCCATTTTTTCCAGTTGACGAGCCTAGTGACGCTGATCGCCCCATTCTGCACGCCAAAAATTTACGATAAACTCTGCCGTTGGACATTCATCGGCGGTTATTATCACCGCCATTATTAACGCCTCGCTTCTTCCTTATCAACCACCGCGCCACTGCTTTAATGCTAAACCAGGGCAGTGTGGCTTGAAAATGAGTTGCCAACGCTAAATCAGAGCAGTATGGATGTAACGTTGAAGTGGCCAGCGATAATTTAGGACCTGCCGAGTTAAATATTGAAGTATTCGGCCATTCCTTTATGGTTAAACCTAGGCTTCGTGGCTTCAATGATCCAGTGGCTCCCGTTAAACTTGACTATGGGTTTAATACAAAACGTGTCGTAATTACGGAGGAGAATATACAAGAACATTTTACCTAACAAACTTATTCACAGTTCTTGGACTGTAAACAAGAGGTTTAAACCCAGGTTGTACAGTTGATGTGGTGTGCATGTACACCTTTTAACCGGTCCATGCAGTACATGGACATCTTTTATTAAGCGGTCGATGTAATACACGTACGTCTTTTAAACGGCCCCATGTAGTACAAGTACATGTGCTACATCGACCTGTCATCACCCAACTCGTTCTCTACATTTGTTACTCCGTAAAAAATGAAACAGTTTTGCCTAACCTAGCCTAGCCTAACCAGAAACATGGGAATCCGAGCAACCTACCTGAAATCCTTGCACTGTATCCATTTTCCCAGTAGATAAACGACATGTGAGATTAAGAAGCAAGTTGTATATTGTGAAGACTAATAATAACAAACAGCAGCTCCCTTATAACCCCTGTAATATCTCCGTAGCTCAAGACTATTATGCATTAGCGAAAAGACCACAAAATTAATGCAGATGAAAAGTAACAATAACGTGGCTGAAAAATGTTGACCAAACCCCACACACTATAAATTGAAGAGACGACGACGTTTCGGTGCGCCCTGGACCGTTATCAAGTCGATAGTATTGAGATGAAGGAGGCAAAGGCATTAAGTAAGGCAAGAGAAATGAGGAGATGGAAATCTTAGAGGAAGATAAGAGCAGGGAAAAAGGTACGGAAGGTAAAGTGTAATAATAGGAGTAAGAATGGGAACGTAAGAGAAACAAGAAAAGAAAGAAAAAGGAAAAAAGGCAGGGTAGGCTTATGTTAAGTCACGTTTGTTAGTAAGTTTAAAACATTTGAGTATATATTGTAAAAGGGAAGAGTTAACAGCAACAAAGCCAGGACTCGGTCCATGTTGGCTAGGTTGTGTATCAGAGCAGATTCGACAAGACGGCGTTTGTGAAGAGGCAGGAAAGATTATGTTAGAGGAAGACCAATCAATAGGATGACCAGAATCCCTAACGTGACAGAAGAGAGCATTGATAGTCTGCAGACTTAAGACTTCTTTTGTGTTCCTTAAGTCTTAAGTCTGCAGACACTAACAATGCTCTCTTCTGTCATGTTAGGGATTCTGATCATCCTATTGGTTGGTCTTCCTCTAACATAATCTTTCCTGCCTCTACTCTACACATATGTCGGCTTGTCGAATCGGCTCTGATACATACACTGGTCCATGGAGGACAGAAGAAAATGTATATATGCTGCTTAGCATTGTAAATGTGTGGCCACGTCTGTGGTAGAAAATAATAATAATAAAAAAAACTGATAGCCCCCCCCCCCACCCTTCAACTAGCCCTCCAACACCCCCACCCTTCAACTAGCCCCCCCCCCACCCCCCATCCTTTAACAAGCCCTCCCAAATCCCTTCCTACACTGAGTCTACACTTAATTAAAACTTTGATTAAATGTTTTAATTACTTCTTCAATAAGTTCCAGAGTGTGAGGTATCAAGGCGAGGAGCTTAGACCCCAGAATGAAATATTTCAGAGCATCTAGAACAGCAGAACACCCCGAAGATCATCTATAACAGTGCATCATCAACACCCTGGACCAGCTACAACAGAACAACACCCTTGAACATTTATAACAGTAGAACACGAGAACATCCATGGTTTCCAATTGAAGGGCGACGAGTTGTCCCATCATGGTACTGTAGGCTATAGCAACATTCATCCCCCCTCCCATCTCCCTTCCCTTCTCCCCCCCCCCAATCCCCATTACATCAATCACTCACCTTCCATGGTGGCCACGTGGTGATGACGTCACAGGGCAGGCGGCCTACATGTCAGTTGAGTAAATAAAATCAATACCATCACCACAGTCGCTATTATACGTTATTGATGTGCCCTTTGTCCCCCGAGGTGTGTGTGTGTGTGTGTGTGTGTGTGTGTGTGTGTGTGTGTGTGTGTGTGCGTGCGTGCGTGCGTGCGTGTGTGCGTGTGTGTGTGTGTGTGTGTGTGTGTGTGTGTGTGTGTGTGTGTGTGTGTGTGTGTGTGTGTGTGTGTGTGTGTGTGTGTGTGTGTGCGCGCGCTTGCACCTAGTTGTGCTTGCGGGGGTTGAGATCTGGCTCTTTCGGCCCGCCTCTCAACTGTCAATCAACTTTTTTTTTTTTACACACACACACAAGGAAGCAGCCCGTAACAACTGTCTAACTCCCAGGTACCTATTTACTGTTAGGTAACCGGGGCATCAGGGTGAAAGAAACTCTGTTTCCGTCATCACCGGGGATCGAACGCTAGGATTACTAGTCCTAAGCGCTGTCTAGTTAGCCACAGGCCCCTGCACAGCACAGGCTGTGTGTGTGTGTGTGTAGGTATAGTATAGGTCCAAGGACTGATCCCTGTGGGACTCCACTGGTGACGATTCGCCACTCCGAGAGCCCCCCCCCCCCCCTTTTACAGTGACTCGCTGTCTTCTGTTGCTTAGGTACTCCATTATCCAATGGAGTACCTTCCCTTTCACCCCGGCCTGCATCTCTAGCTTGTGCACTAGTCTCTTATGCGGTACTGTGTCAAAGGATTTCTGGCAATCCAAAAATATACAGTCTGCCCATCCCTGTCTTTCTTGCCTGATGTGGTTTTTGACACTCTAGGAACAGGCAACACCCGCGACAGCTTCCACACAGCACCAAATTGTTCCACAACAGATGGAGAGGCGTTACCACAGAGGATATCCGTGTTTGGTGTAGACGCTGTTGGGTCGACACGGCTGTTAGAGACGACTCTAGGTATGATCAGACTTCCAGCAGCAGGTGGCGCCCTCTCGCTTCATACTCTCGCACCTCCGAAATGTTCCAGAGGACGAAGGGCTGGACGTGTCACAGCCTGAGGACGATGGGCCGGACGTGTCACATCCAGAGGACGATGGGGCGGACGTGGCTCTGCCAGAGGACGATGGGCCGGACGTGGCTCTGCCAGAGGACGATGGGCCGGACGTGGCTCTGCCAGAGGACGATGGGCCGGACGTGTCACAGCCAGAGGACGATGGGCCGGACGTGGCTCTGCCAGAGGACGATGGGCCGGACGTGGCTCTGCCAGAGGACGATGGGCCGGACGTGTCACTGCCAGAGGACGATGGGCCGGACGTGTCACAGCCAGAGGACGATGGGCTGGACGTGTCACAACCAGAGGACGATGGACCGGACGTGGCTCTGCCAGAGGACGATGGATCGGACGTGGCTCTGCCAGAGGACGATGGGCCGGACGTGGCACTGCCAGAGGACGATGGACTGGCCGTGGCACAGCCAGAGGACGTTGGACTGGCCGTGGCAACGTCAGCAGACGAAGGGCTGGACGTTGGTCTAATAGAGCCTAAACGCCTCCGTGGGCAGACTTGACAACATCCGACAAGCCACTTGAAGTATCGTGACAAAAACTTCCCAAATTGGTGCTAGCGAATATTGAGGCCCATCAACTACCGGCCAGAAACAGCGTTTATGACAGCCTTCATCTTAACAGAAAATACAAAGGACAATAAATGACACTGCTCAGTGTGAAGTGGACGCGGGAACACAGACAAGCAGTTATACTGTACTACAAATGGTCATCAAGTTCAAGTTCAAGTATGTTTATTGAGATAAGCAAGAAATACATCTCAAAGGGATAGAGTAGCTTAGGCTATTTCTACCCCCCCCCCCCCAAATGGTCATCGTCCTCACCCTGCAATGCTACACAACGATAATTCCTTGGAAACACAAACCGAAACTGTCTCTATTTTCCGCTTGTTACAACTTGTAATAAAGTTGTTACATCTTGGCTTAATGTGTTTATGACGTATTAGAACGTTGTTACAACTTGTTATATTGGTTGTTATAACTGGTTAGGAGGGGTTAAAAACTTGTTCGAACGTTGTACCAACGTCGTAGTTTCGGTGTGTGTTTGGCGGGTTAATAGCCTATCCACCCGAGCCGTAAACCATTACTTGCTAAAAATTAAACTGGAAAATTTTGGAGAATAACACTTCAATACGTTTTATTATATTGGCTTCCAAATTTTTAGTAAATAGTTCGTAGATATAGGCTACACCGCAATTATTAAAAAAAGCTAATTTTATAAATAGCCTGTAACTATTATGCAAATTAAATTAGCATTTTGAATTAAGCCCAGACTCCCAACACCATTATATAAACGTGGTGACGCTCAGAGCGGAGACCACATAACACCAATATAACACCACATTACACAACTTGGTCGACATTAAATAATTGTTGGAGGCCGACACATCCCTTTCAGTGTAATTGCTCAGAGTCCACTTTGTTAGTTACAACGCACTAATACACCTATAACCAAAATTAAGTGAACTGGAATTGTACGAAGCTTGTGACTAAGTGAGGCGTTTTACCGAGACCGAAACAAACGGAGTAGAAATAGCCTAAGCTTCTCTATCCCTTTTTCACGGGATCTCCCGTCACGCAGGGTGCAGTCGCACCTCCACAGATCTCCAGTATCATCTATTGATACTGGAAATGGCTCAAAAGGGCCACCACTTATGGGCTATTCATGCCCAAGCCACCTTTTGGGTGGCTTAATCTTCTCTCTCTCTCTATCCCTTTGAGATGTATTTTGTCTTGTCTCAATAAACATACTTGAACAAACGGACCGCCATTCACAAACTATCCAGCCCGTCCTCCTATGGTTTCCCAAACCATAGGAGGACGGCCAAATTAATTAAAGTCGTCTCCGAACCTACCAGAGGACCCAAAACTTTGTTTACTGAGAATTATATAAAATATATGTAAATGTAATAATTTCCCCTGTATTTTAATGTAAATTTATTCTCCAATTTTTGTAAATCGTTTATAGGTAAATAAGTATAACATTCAGTTTTTTTTAAAGATCTTGTTCTGTACTACTGAAACACTTGTTCACTAAGAATTGTAATGTATTGTAAAAACTTATGTATATGTAATTTATATTGTATTTTCTTAAATAAAGATAAAAAAAAGAGGACCCAAAACCAGAGGACTTCCAGTTTCTAGCATGACAGTTATTGGCCTTATGTTACACAGACGAGCGAAAAGCGACGTTCTTTGTAGGAGGACAAGTTGGGAAGGGCTGATTACACTGTGACGAGACGGGGGAGGCGGGGGGGGGGGGGTTTACACCAAGACATTAAGAAGGGGGAGGCGGGGGTTTACACCAAGACATTAAGAAGGGGGAGGCGGGGGTTTACACCAAGACATTAAGAAGGGGGAGGCGGGGGTTTACACCAAGACATTAAGAAGGGGGAGCGGAAGATGTAAACCAGCTCAAGCGACCATTTACCAAGATGTTTGCGTCGTAACCGTCTTGAGTTCGTTCTTTATGTGACGCCCAGGAAGACGAAATATTACACGAGAAAAATTATATAGGATATAAAGTCTAAGATAAATATAATTCATTAAATATATATTTATAGCCTGACAAGGTCGACAATCTGTCCTGCCCGGAACGCTATGCGTGTTAGTGGATTTGCAACAATACCAATCATATTTAATCTCACAACGCATTGTACCGTCTTGGGAATAAATTAATATTATTATTACTTAAGGAGGCGTTAACACGGCGAAGGAAAATAGTGTTTTGAACTTGTCATTCACATTTGGATATTACAGGAAGGGAACTATGAGGCGGGGAAAGCGCCAAGCCATTACGACTATATAGCACTGGGAAGGGATCAGGATAAGGATCTGGGATGGGACGGGGGGAAAGAATGGTGCCCAACCACTTGTGTACGGTCGGGGATTGATCGCCGACCCGCATGAAGCGAGACCGTCCAGCCCCCAAGTGGTTGGGCAGGAAACTAAAACGTACCTGATTGATTGATTGATGAAGATTAAGCCACTTAAAAGGTGGCACGGACATGAATAGCCCATTGGCACGGGCATGAATAGCCCGTTGGCACGGGCATGAATAGCCCGTGAGTGGTGGCCCTTTTGAGCCATTACCAGTATCAAGAGCTGATACTGGAGATCTGAGGAGGTGCGACTGCACCCTGCGTGACGGGAGATGTCTCCCGTGAAATAAAAACGTACCTCAATTGGTGTAAGAGAAGAATAACGTTGAGGGGCGAGGTGGTAGGTAGTTGGTGCATTTATTATTCCTGGCGTAGAGGAGCGCGCGGAGAACACGTGTTCACCCTCCGGGAGACGGACACTAACTACCTTACTACTGTGGGTGATCACTGACGTCATCAGCACCTGATTCTTGTTAGAGATTCAGCTACTCGGAATAAGTTCCAAGTAGCACGGGCTATGGTGAGCCCGTAGTGGACTTACCTGGCACGGAAGCGATGCACATCCTGCTGGAGGGGCGTCATTATGTAACATAATCCCTATAATTGAGTGTATGGGAAATAAGTATGAGATATTACTGGAAATTCTCTCTGTATAAGGCAAAATTAGTACAATATACAAGCCAAATAACATTTACAAGCAAACTATAAAACTAGCAATTTAAGTGTTATCGAAATTGACGTAGATAATACATAGATGTCCAGACGCAGATGTAAATGTCGAGAGGTAGCCTAGCCTGAACTGGTCTCTTTTTTTTTTTTTTTTTAGCAGTCATTGACACATCTATGTATATATATATAGACGTATACATCACATACAAATATTCTCTGCGTATACATCTTATACAAATATACCACTGCGCCAGGGTAGCTGCTTTAAAGACATAGTAATTGCTTCATCCATAGTATAATATATCATCTCTACGTGTCCGTATATTTAGATAGTGGCAGTAGCTCTTGTGATAATGAAATCGGAGAGATCTGTCTCTACTAGTACCTCCCTATTATATATTTGCTACTAGTTCCACCCCATAGTACCTGAGAACTCTGAATAATAGATGAAGCCTCAGCTTTAGGTACTTTAGGAAATGAGGGAGGAAGCCTAAGCTTGTCCTGCTAGACGTGGGAGTATGGTTTAATCTAGGATTCCAAGGACTACTGGAATTTTTGTTCAACAACAGTAAGTTAAGCGTCCTCTGGTAGGTTAGGTGGGCAGGAAATTCTCATTTTCAAAACGTTATGAAAAACGGTAATTGAAAGTTTCCTCATCTAACCTTATCGAGTAAGCCGGACGACTCAAACAGAAAACGGGACAGTACGTCACTTTTGTGAGTCGATTTCATTTCAAATTACGTTCAAATTTGGCCATAGCGCGCATACGGGCCAAAAGTGACGCTATGTTTATAGAAGACGGGTTGCACATCGGTGTCATAGTCCTATATAGAAGACGATATTAACTAAGTTTGCGTGTGGGGGCTTTTATCTGTCTGTTTTGGTTCGAATGCTTTAGGTCACAATGATTATATTTCAACCTAACACATAAACACATAAATTCTTTTATCATGTCGTAGCTCAGTCGATTAAGGCGGCGACTGGGATCCTCTTGGACGAAGGTTCGAACCCTCGTCACGGCCCTTGTGGATTTGTTCTAACACATAAATATTATCCTCATTGGAGACATCGTATATAAAAAAAAAGTGTCCTCAACTTTTCAAGTGTACATAAGTACACTGTGGACTTGATCAATGCTCACGATTGATGTATATTTGCTGATTGGTTCATCCATTTAACCCAGGCCGTTTTCTATAGTTCCCACTCCGTAAAAAATGCAACCGTTATGCCTAACCAGAAACGTAGTAACCCAAGCAACCCACCGACGATGCAAAGAAAATGCAATATTACGACTCTTTAATTTGTACAAATATATCGCACTTTTAACCACCACCGCCCACGGGATGGGTATGGGGTGCACAATACAGAAATTGAATTGAATTGGTTAATTCCGAAAAAATGGACTTATTAGGCTAGCGGACGCTTGGGGGGCTAATAATAGTGTCTGCGAGACGCATCAGCACCTGGCGGGGGGAAATATTATCTTCCACCGCCCACGTGCGCGAATATCGTCTGGGTTTAATAACCTCAACATTTAGACAATGTGAAAATCGGCCATTGATTAATGTCCTCTGGCGCTAGATTCACGAAAGCACTTACGCAAGCACTTACGAACCTGTACATCTTTTCTCAATCTTTGGCGGCTTTGTTTACAATTATTAAACAGTTAATGAGCTCCGAAGCACCAGGAGGCTGTTTATAACAATAACAACAGTTGATTGGCAAGTTTTCATGCTTGTAAACTGTTTAATAAATGTAACCAAAGTCGTCAAAGATTGAGGAAAGATGTACACGTTCGTAAGTACTTGCGTAACTGCTTCGTGAATCTGGCCCTGGCCATCCCCTGGCCCGTCACTGGCTCCCATACTTCCAGCCATGTGATGCGCTCCTTACATTCCAGTAATATTTAAAATTTAAAATTTTAAACCACTTAAAAACTTAATAGGAAGTGTTTTGGTTTTACAAGTTGCAACAAGTCTCATTCCCTATTGAACATTATGTTATGTTATTCATCATTTTCAATGTTGAAGTCATTACCTTAACTATTATTATTATTATTATTATTATTACTGGCTCGTGGGTAACTTGACAGCAGCTGTGTGCTTGTTAGCGTGAAAGCAAAGCTAATTGTAATTTTGTTTACTCACGAACAATATTTTTCTCTCTTCTTTCACCCAGTATTTACACATGCCTAAATAAACGCAGATAAACAAGAACCTATACACTGTACAACTGTGATACACACACATGCACTTAATGTGCTATACATTAATCTATCCGCGGCCCGCGATAATGGTCCATACTACATTACATGAGTGGGATTGGTTGCATATATATATATATATATATATATATATATATATATATATATATATATATATATATATATATATATATATATATATATATATATATATATATATATGCGAACAAGCCTGAATGGTCCCCAGGACTATATGCGAATGAAAACTCACACCCCAGAAGTGACTCGAACCCATACTCCCAGAAGCAACGCAACTGGTAACTACAGGGCGCCTTAATCCGCTTGACCATCACGGCCGTCAAAAGGAAGTGATAGCCGAGGCTATTTGAGCCACTTCCCCGACGGCAACTCGGATGGTAATCTTGGGCATAGCATTTCACCAAATCACCTCATTCTTTGGGGCACACGTGAGGAACACAAATGCGAACAAGCCTGAATGGTCCCCAGGACTATATGCGAATGAAAACTCACACCCCAGAAGTGACTCGAACCCATACTCCCAGAAGCAACGCAACTGGTAACTACAGGGCGCCTTAATCCGCTTGACCATCACGGCCGTCAAAAGGAAGTGATAGCCGAGGCTATTTGAGCCACTTCCCCGACGGCAACTCGGATGGTAATCTTGGGCATAGCATTTCACCAAATCACCTCATTCTTTGGGGCACACGTGAGGAACACAAATGCGAACAAGCCTGAATGGTCCCCAGGACTATATGCGAATGAAAACTCACACCCCAGAAGTGACTCGAACCCATACTCCCAGAAGCAACGCAACTGGTAACTACAGGGCGCCTTAATCCGCTTGACCATCACGGCCGTCAAAAGGAAGTGATAGCCGAGGCTATTTGAGCCACTTCCCCGACGGCAACTCGGATGGTAATCTTGGGCATAGCATTTCACCAAATCACCTCATTCTTTGGGGCACACGTGAGGAACACAAATGCGAACAAGCCTGAATGGTCCCCAGGACTATATGCGAATGAAAACTCACACCCCAGTTTTCATTCGCATATAGTCCTGGGGACCATTCAGGCTTGTTCGCATTTGTGTTCCTCACGTGTGCCCCAAAGAATGAGGTGATTTGGTGAAATGCTATGCCCAAGATTACCATCCGAGTTGCCGTCGGGGAAGTGGCTCAAATAGCCTCGGCTATCACTTCCTTTTGACGGCCGTGATGGTCAAGCGGATTAAGGCGCCCTGTAGTTACCAGTTGCGTTGCTTCTGGGAGTATGGGTTCGAGTCACTTCTGGGGTGTGAGTTTTCATTCGCATATAGTCCTGGGGACCATTCAGGCTTGTTCGCATTTGTGTTCCTCACGTGTGCCCCAAAGAATGAGGTGATTTGGTGAAATGCTATGCCCAAGATTACCATCCGAGTTGCCGTCGGGGAAGTGGCTCAAATAGCCTCGGCTATCACTTCCTTTTGACGGCCGTGATGGTCAAGCGGATTAAGGCGCCCTGTAGTTACCAGTTGCGTTGCTTCTGGGAGTATGGGTTCGAGTCACTTCTGGGGTGTGAGTTTTCATTCGCATATAGTCCTGGGGACCATTCAGGCTTGTTCGCATTTGTGTTCCTCACGTGTGCCCCAAAGAATGAGGTGATTTGGTGAAATGCTATGCCCAAGATTACCATCCGAGTTGCCGTCGGGGAAGTGGCTCAAATAGCCTCGGCTATCACTTCCTTTTGACGGCCGTGATGGTCAAGCGGATTAAGGCGCCCTGTAGTTACCAGTTGCGTTGCTTCTGGGAGTATGGGTTCGAGTCACTTCTGGGGTGTGAGTTTTCATTCGCATATAGTCCTGGGGACCATTCAGGCTTGTTCGCATTTGTGTTCCTCACGTGTGCCCCAAAGAATGAGGTGATTTGGTGAAATGCTATGCCCAAGATTACCATCCGAGTTGCCGTCGGGGAAGTGGCTCAAATAGCCTCGGCTATCACTTCCTTTTGACGGCCGTGATGGTCAAGCGGATTAAGGCGCCCTGTAGTTACCAGTTGCGTTGCTTCTGGGAGTATGGGTTCGAGTCACTTCTGGGGTGTGAGTTTTCATTCGCATATAGTCCTGGGGACCATTCAGGCTTGTTCGCATTTGTGTTCCTCACGTGTGCCCCAAAGAATGAGGTGATTTGGTGAAATGCTATGCCCAAGATTACCATCCGAGTTGCCGTCGGGGAAGTGGCTCAAATAGCCTCGGCTATCACTTCCTTTTGACGGCCGTGATGGTCAAGCGGATTAAGGCGCCCTGTAGTTACCAGTTGCGTTGCTTCTGGGAGTATGGGTTCGAGTCACTTCTGGGGTGTGAGTTTTCATTCGCATATAGTCCTGGGGACCATTCAGGCTTGTTCGCATTTGTGTTCCTCACGTGTGCCCCAAAGAATGAGGTGATTTGGTGAAATGCTATGCCCAAGATTACCATCCGAGTTGCCGTCGGGGAAGTGGCTCAAATAGCCTCGGCTATCACTTCCTTTTGACGGCCGTGATGGTCAAGCGGATTAAGGCGCCCTGTAGTTACCAGTTGCGTTGCTTCTGGGAGTATGGGTTCGAGTCACTTCTGGGGTGTGAGTTTTCATTCATATATATATATATATATATCAGCTGCATTGCAAGTCAATAGACACTTCTTCAGATTCCTTTACTCTCACCTAAATTTAAGATTTTTGACGAGTTACAAAATACACACTAATTATGTACCACAATACTTGTACAAGCAATTATTGGGCAATCCCGCTCTGCTCTCTATGGAAAGCAAAGAGTTTAATGTGCATATAAATCTCTTAACAGTTGCCCAGTCAGGAGGAGCAGTTAAACATCAACCAAACACTTAGAATAGTCAAATGCGATTTGGCAGCAAGGACTAGATTTTTTATCTTTAAAGTATCAGGACCTTCAAGCTATTAAATCTCTGGGAAAAGTCCCCCCCCCCCCCGGTGATCAAAATTATCCTAACATTAAGTTTTTTTGAATACCAGGATCAACCGTGATAAACCAGGCTGTGACTTATGCGCCAAGCTACATCGAACAGCCTGATTGATCAGACCATCAACCAGGAGCCCTGGTCGCGGGGAAGTTAATCCTCGGAATCATCTAGTGTCCTCCCGTCTCTTCCCACCCTGTACCTGCCTCCTCTCCGTCTGCTAATTCCACCTGTCTCTTCCCAGTACTGTCTCCTCTGTTTTCTACTTCTACCCGTCTTCCCTACCACGTCATCTCCGTCCACCTGCCTCCTCTATGTCTCCTCCCCAAACAGGCATCCATTTACCTCGCTCTTCACGCCCAGGAAGGGAGCGTGGGTATAAATAGGTCTGACCCACACAGTCTGTTTGTGTGTTTATCGCTGCTTGTCTAAGCAGCATGTTCGTTCTCAAGCTCCGTCCCTAGTGAGTCGCTCCCTCCCTGGTGAGTCTGACTCCTCCCTGGTGAGTCTGACTCCCTCCCTGGTGAGTCTGACTCCCTCCCTGGTGAGTCTGACTCCTCCCTGGTGAGTCTGACTTCCTCCAAGCGAGTCTGACTCCCTCCCTGATGAGTCTGGCTCCCTCCCTGGTGAATCTGACTCCCTCCAAGCGAGTCAGACTCCCTCCCTGGTGAGTCTGACTTCCTCCAAGCGAGTCTGACTCCCTCCCTGATGAGTCTGGCTCCCTCCCTGGTGAATCTGACTCCCTCCAAGCGAGTCAGACTCCCTCCCTAGTGAGCCTGACTCCTCCCTGGTGAATCTGACTCCCTCCCTAGTGAGCCTGACTCCTCCCTGGTGAATCTGACTCCCTCCCTAGTGAGCCTGGTGAGATATGACGGCTTTAGGCATCTAGGTAGGCTCAAGGGTATCTATGAAGGCTCGGGGCATCTGTGGAGGCTTACAATGATAAAGACTGTGTACTGAAGGATGTTACAGCGATGTGGGGAGACTGGGAGGATGTACCTGGGTACTGGACTGACCTGGGCACCGCTGGGTACACACCATCTACTATGGTATATTCAACATACAGCTCCAGCACGGGGTAAGAATTAAACAATAACAATATTAGGATTTATTAAGTATCTCCACATTAATACCATATCGTTACCATGGCTAGTACTCTAAGTTAATATGGTATTAGGAGGATAATAAGTGCTTCGAGCTTTATCAAGTGCATCATAACAGCGCTAGGCTATGTATAGGTTTTTATTTAAATTATAAAACGCTGCTTCTTTATTTTCCTATACAAGTATATACATAATAATGTTATACAATACTCAACACATGTAAATGTTCAATAATAAAATTAAAGTTATCTATTCTAAGCCTTAGAATACAAAGTTATCTATTCTAAGCCTTAGAATACAAAGTTATCTATTCTAAGCCTTAGAATACAAAGTTATCTATTCTAAGCCTTAGAATACAAAGTTATCTATTCTAAGCCTTAGAATACAAAGTTATCTATTCTAAGCCTTAGAATACAAAGTTATCTATTCTAAGCCTTAGAATACAAAGTTATCTATTCTAAGCCTTAGAATACGGCTTAGAATAGTCTTAAGACCATATCTGGTGTGTCGGCGATGTCTTGATGACCAGCACGGCTCAGAATTCATCAAGCACTTTTGTCTTCCCTTGCGAAACCTGTACATCTTTTCTCAATCCTGGCGACAAAGTTTACATTTAGTAAATAGTTTATGATCCCCCGAAGATCTACCAGGTTGTGCATAACAATAATAACCTTGGCTTAAAAAAGTTTCCAAGGTCATCAACTTCTCATCGAATATAAATTAATCCGCCAATATCACGGAAAGATGTACAGGTTTAGTAAATAGATGATAGACGAGTTCTGGGCGTGTCGGGTCTCGCATATACTGGGGAAAACAGCAGTACAGTTTAGCCACGATCTGACACCACGCGCTGAACACGTGTAAACAATCCAATCCAATGTGCACTATATCAAAGGAAAGAAACCAATCCCAATCATACCTTCATTCCGAAGCCAATCCTAATCATACCTTCATTCCGAAACCAATCCTAATCATGCCTTCATTCCATCAACCTATCTCTCTGTCAAATTTAATAATGGATATTATGAATAGATCCAAACATGCAATCGGTTAAAAAAAACTGTTCAGAATGCGAGTGATATGCGTGATATGCCTTTGATTTTACAATTATGGATTTATCACTACATAAAATACTGAGTAATTCTGCATTGTAATATCTTTCTCAGTTTTGGTAGGTGATAGTTACAAGACATATGACCAGCTGGAGCTGCACCATACACGCCACCAGCTGAACTTCACTATACAATAGTGACGTGTTGGAGGCTCACTATACAAGAGTGACGTGTTGGAGGCTCACTATACAAGAGTGACGTGTTGGAGGCTCACTATACAAGAGTGACGTGTTGGAGGCTCACTATACAAGAGTGACGTGTTGGAGGCTCACCATCAACATAAGATGCTCCCTGTACATATTAATTAATAAACAATAAGCTCTCAAACAAAACTATGTTTCATATAGAATAATCAATACGATAAATGCTTTGACCATCCTTAATCTTTACGGATCTTTACGGATCCTTGTATCCGTAATTGTATAAATAATATCTTTACGGATCCTTGAATTTTTTTGAACCATTTACAAAATGTTCCAAATTACAAACATTAAATGTTTTGTTAAACACAAAAAAAAAAACTATCATATATGGAAGATTAAGGTACAAACATGTTTCAGACAAATATTATTACATGACAGATAACTAACCCACACATTGAGAGAAAAGAATTGTTCATGTCTCGGTTTAGTTAATGTCAAATTCCTTCTCTGAATGCGAGTTTGGTGTTAGTTTGTTCCAATCTTAAGATTCACAAACTAACACCAAACTGTTCCAATCTTAAGATTCATAGGATTTTTTTAGCATCACATAGCTAGCTTTTTGACACACTGTACACCTCTTCATATAGTCTAGGGTAGCTGCACAAAATGTACCTAATGTATTAATAAAAAAAAATAAGATTCATATTCTTTATTACAGCTCTTGAAGGTGAAGCTTACTTGAAACATTTACAACAGAATATTTACTATGGGATACACCCAAGTTTCTACAGAAGGAATGAAGGTATTGTAATTATTAGAAGTGCTAAGCCAGTATGTTTATATAGCACTTGGAGAAAGGATATATGGGGACAGGTTGAGTGGTAGCATATGAGGACAGGCAAAGAGCTAGAATATTATAAGGACAAATAGGCCAGTGATTCCCAACCAGGGTTTCAAGAGACTTTGCCAAAAATGGTGCAACTTGCCACCTTTTTTGTAACATGAGTCAACAAATTAAAATGTTTTTACTGTGACCTATTAATAAAAAATAAAGCATTTTGAAAGTTTAGCTCGGTTGGTATCTGTGTGATGGTTGTTATTCAAGCAGCGGGAGTTTATTTGGATACATTTTGTTGAGGAAGGGAATTGTTGTAGTTAGTTTAGCTCATTTATTATGCACCCCATACCCATCTTGTGGGCGGTAGTGGAAAGGGTTACAGAGGCACATAATGGGCTCAGGGACTGTAGTATAAAGGAATTCACGTGGTAGTAATGAGCATTGTACTCGTTACTGTACTCGTGTACATTACACGAGTACAGTATCAATTTATTGCTATACAATTTATTAATTAAATGCTGCTTATTACTGTCCGATAATTAATTTCTGGCAAACCCTTTAAGGGGGGTACAGATGAAGCCAACAATTTCTACTCCCCATTGGACACGTGGATTTGTAAACAAAGAGACGAGAGAGGCGTTGGCAGCACTGCCAACCTGCACAACCCCAAAATTAGGGCACTATTGAAGAACAATTATTATTTATATTACTTCTAAGCTGTATCACTTATGAACCCATCCCTGCCCTTGTGTGGCAGTGTACAATAGAAAGTTGTCTTCACATATCCATACATTAAAACATTGATTGTAACCATGATATATATGTGCTTCAGCCTACACTTTAGACCTATTGTCTTGTGTATGACCCTCTGTCCTGCGTGACAGTGAATACCACCATTATCCTCACTTCAATAAGACTATCAAAATCCTCAGATTAGGCAAAATTGTAATTAATTTTGTCAATAAAGATGTTAATAACAATAACTATTATTTTTAATCTTCCCTTTTCATTAATTAACAATTACTCTGTGTTGAACTGATACAGTAACCTTGCACTATAATTTAAGAAAGATGTTTTATAATACATATTTACTAGCCGAATATTAAGGCTAGACCATTTCTATCTACAAACCTATTTACACAGGCATTCAAACCCCCTTCAGTTCTAATATGTATAGCAACATTGAAAATTCCGAATAGTCTGCCCATTAACAATTAGTAAAATGAGTAATAAGTAATTAGTAAAAAGAAATTGGCATTAAATACTCTCGTAATATTTTATTGAACAGTGTGAGTCAATTATTATTTATTAACCCTACTGCTTTACACGTCTATTTTGCAGTTTACCTCTGTCGAACCAAATGTGTCAGCCAGGCTGGAGGTTCCTGAGATTCTATGATATATACCAAGGGTTCTACCAAAGAAAACAGGATGGAAATCACTGGACGAAAGGCTGAGATATAAGGACAGACTGAAAGCTGGGATATAAAGACGTAGTGAATTAAGGAACAGTGCCTACCCACTTGTACCATTGAGGATCGAACAAAAACCCCACAAGAAGCGATGCCGTCGCTGTACCGATCAATTAAAAGCCGATGGGCAATGTGGAATAAAAGCATAATTGATATAATCTAAAAATTCCTACTATCCCCCCCCCCCAGAGATGGTCGTCCTATAACTGGAAGTTCTGTACAGATGAAGCATAGTGAGCCCTGTACGCAGAAGCCTTGGAGCGAGCAGTGTGGTGGGAGTATTCGGAGAAGCGGTCGTGGTCCGGGTGAGGCATCAGCATAACAGGCTGCAGGTTGAGGGACTTCCTAGACCCACCTAGGCTTCCAGCGTCACCCACGAAGCCCGCGTTCATTTGACCTGCAAATATAATTTCAATCAACAACTCCACCGGCTATTTCTATGGTGACCAGACCACACACTAGAA
Organism: Procambarus clarkii; assembly: GCF_040958095.1. Classification (NCBI taxonomy): domain Eukaryota; kingdom Metazoa; phylum Arthropoda; class Malacostraca; order Decapoda; family Cambaridae; genus Procambarus; species Procambarus clarkii. The sequence goes on along the minus strand of NC_091160.1, from coordinate 35,577,189 downwards.
AATGAAGGGACGACGACGTTTCGGTCCGTCCTGGACCATTCTCAAGTCGATTGTGATGAGGGAACGAGTTGAGGGCAATAAATTAGTCACAGTAATTATTGTGATTTTTTGTAATTTATTCGTCGCAATAAATCAGATGAGTCACAATAATTATTGTGACTCATCGCCTGCATATTTCTATGGTTTGTAAGTTCATGTACAATGAGTCCACTAGTTATTCAAACAGTAGACAAATTAATAAATGAACACAAATCATTCAATGTACAATATTGTGGGTTATTTGGTCGATTTTCTTAGCAACTTATAAACAGTGAGTGAATTATTTTGTCCTTTAACTCACAGATGATTACAAATTTTATTTACATTTTTTAATTAGTTACACATTAATATTATATTTGTCAATTAAAAAGAAATAAAGAGCTTTATAATATTAACATAAAATCTCTTCATAGCCTATTACCGAAAGGGTTTGCTTAAATTTTCCGAAATTACACATGTTTACAGTTAACATTATCTCAATTACTTGGTAAATATATAAGGAGAAATTGAAAAATACATTTTATTACCATACATGGAATATCTAATTTGGAGACTTAAAAATAAGTATATATATATATATATATATATATATATATATATATATATATATATATATATATATATATATATATATATATATATATATTGAAGTAGGAACGATTCTTCACAAAGACTCGTCCCGGGAGAGAAGGATGTCTTACCTTTGTACACAGAACCGAGTGAAGGATGTCTTACCTTTGTACACAGAACCGAGTGAAGGATGTCTTACCTTTGTACACAGAACCGAGTGAAGGATGTCTTACCTTTGTACACAGAACCGAGTGAAGGATGTCTTACCTTGGTACACAGAACCGAGTGAAGGATGTCTTACCTTTGTACACAGAACCGAGTGAAGGATGTCTTACCTTTGTACACAGACCCGCCATAGATGGGCTCGGGCTCCGGCTGCAGCTTGACATGTCGGGTAGCAAGGACAAACGCGAGAGCGGACAGCACAGCAGCGTCGAGAATGCCAATAATGGCGAGAATGTAGGCCCAACGCACCTCACACTCGCCCACATTGTACTGACGAGCGGTGGGGCCGCACACCTCTCTCACCTCACCGGCGGCCCACCCGGCGGGGAACACCACCACGCCCACCAGTAACAGCAACGCTGGTGACAAACATATTATCTTGAAATTGAAATTGAAATTGAAATAAGTTTATTGAGGTCAAATGCACACAAAGGAATGAGGTTATCTTGAGGTTATCTAGAGATGATTTCGGGTCTTTTTAGTGTCCCCGCGGCCCGGTCCTCGACCAGGCCTCCACCCCCAGGAGAAACATATCACGCTGTTGAGAAACATATTATCTTGAAATTGAAATAAGTTTATTGAGGTCAAATGCACACAAAGGGATGAGGTTATCTTGAGGTTATCTTGAGATGATTTCGGGGCTTTTTTTAGTGTCCCCGCGGCCCGGTCCTCGACCAGGCCTCCACCCCCCAGGAAGCAGCCCGTGACAGCTGACTAACACCCAGGTACCTATTTTACTGCTAGCTAACAGGGGCATAGGGTGAAAGAAACTCTGCCCATTGTTTCTCGCCGGCGCCTGGGATCGAACCCAGGACCACAGGATCACAAGCCCAGCGTGCTGTCCGCTCGGCCGACCGGCTCCCCCTAGGTAGCTCAAGCTGTTCTCACCCCGTTCAGTCCATCGTGTTAATACATACATAGACACACATATTATCTTAGTCTATTGATATTGAACCGTCACGGGAATTGTATTTCCTATAAGCACAATGATGATTGAACTTGATGATTGTGGAGGTGTAACTTACCCACTAATTCATCACGAGTGTCCAAGAAGAAGGGAATTGTATAATATGAACACATCGTGAAAGACACAATTATTGCAAATTCAACAACAATAAAAATTTGTGTACAAATGTATATTACCAAAATGTTTTCAATAGGACTGTATTATTACTATAAAAATCTTATGATTCAGGTGCCTCAAATACCACACATATATGAGTAAGCAATTGAGGTTATAATTATTGGTAACACAAAGTACAATACTCCAGGAGTTCCGAGGCTGCTGGTTCCCTCCACGAAGCATTATTATTATTAAAGGCACTACGGGCTCACCATAGCCCGTGCTACTTGGAACTCTGTTCCAGGTAGCGAATCTTTAACAACAACAATATTATTATTAACATCTTTATTGACAAAAAATTAATTACAATTTTGCCTAATCTGAGGGACTCAATTAAGTCCTTGCACTGTATCCATATTTCACTTCCAGCAGATAAACAACACAGGAGATTAAGAAACAAGTAGTGTATTATGAAGACTAATAATAAACAGCAGCTCCGCTGTCACTCGGTAATATCTCCATTGTTAAAACAATTATTAGCGATAAGACCTATCATTGATGTATAATAACTTATTGTAAATATATAGCTCTTGAAATAGAACATTCTCTGTAACTAGCTGACATGTAACTATAAGGTGTGAAGGATAAATTAAATTATTTATGTAATAATCTAAGATGAGGTCTGATAAAGACCTTTTGTGCCCTCTGTAATGCTTTTTGCGCTACCGCTCACAGGATGAGTATGGGGTGCACAATAAACTAGCGGCCTCCGGCGGGAGCAATCAAAACAATAGGGGGGTAGAAATAGCCTAAGCTACTCTATCCCTCTGAGATGTATTTCTTTCTTGTCTCAATAAACATACTTGAACTTGAATCAAAACAATCTTATTATTGAGGATAATGCTGGTATTCACTGTCACACAGGACAGAGGGCCATACACAAGACAATAGGTCTAAGCTGTAGGACACAGTGCTATTCCAATCTTGGTGGCAGCGTGTTCTCAGAAAATAATATCCCCGCCCCTTGTTGTAAACAACATATCCCCACTGACTGGTTGTAAACAGAACAGCATACGTCGCCTTCCAGCTTGTAAACAAACGCATCCCCACCGGCTGGTTGTAAAGCATAGCTTGATGGTAATCTCGTCCGTAAAAAAGAAGTTAATATGGATGTAAAAAATCATTAATAAAAGAACCTATAAACACACTACATAGACAAAAAAGAATATATATATATATATATATATATATATATATATATATATATATATATATATATATATATATATATATATATATATATATATATATATATATATATATATATATATATATATATATATATATATATATATATATAGAAACATGTGTATGAACAAGCTAGACAGATGCCATAACTCACTAACATGCACCAAAAGAAATCCCTATATATCTTGAGGTTATCTTGAGATGATTTCGGGGCTCAGCGTCCCCGCGGCCCGGTCTTCAACCAGGCCTCCACCCCCAGGAAGCAGCCCGTAGCAGCTGTCTAACTCCCAGGTACCTATTTACTGCTAGGTAACAGGGACATCAGGGGTGAAAGAAACATTTTGCCCATTTGTCTCCGCCTCCACCGGGGATCGAACCCGGAACCTCAGGACTAGGAATCCAAAGCGCTGTCCACCCAGCTGTCAGGTGCCCTAGCGGCATTAAACGTATTACACAACACTAAAGAAGTAGTCATAACACAATACGAAAGTATTAGTCACAACAAAAGTAGTACTACACACTACAACACAAAAGTACCAGAATCACAACAACATTGCACAACAGTATTACTCCCTCCCTGCCTCCTAGCCTAACCCGCCCGAGGAGAATACGATACACCACGATACAGTTTTAATTCTTTCGCTTTCCCTTTGAAACTGCCCAACTCCCAGATATTTACACACATTTTTCCAGAGCCTTAACTGCGTGGGCGAGGAGGTCAAAGGAGCAGCAGCGTCCCCCAATATCAAGAGACTACATGGTAGTGATAGCTAGAGGGCGCGCTGCTCCCATTAGCGGTGTAATCAGGCGGCGTTTGGCCTTGTCCCCCCCCCCCCTCTACTGCACCATGTTTTCCATTCTCTTAAACGCTTTAGAACTGGGCCATTCTCATCTAAACATTGTGTGTACTCACCTATTTGTGCTTGCAGGATCGAGCATTGACTCTTGGATCCCGTCTTTCCAGCCATCGGTTGTTTACAGCAATGACTTCTGTCCCATTTCCCTATCATACCTAATTTTAAAAGTATGAATAGAGTTTGCTTCCACAACCTGTTTCTTAAGTGCATTCCATTTTTCCACTACTCTCACGCTAAAAGAAAACTTCCTAACATCTCTGTGACTCGTCTAAGTTTTCAGCTTCCACCCATGTCCCCTCGTTCTGTTATTATTATGTGTAAACATTTCATCTATTTTCACTTTGTCAATTCCCCTGAGTATTTTATATGTCCCTATCATATCTCCTCTCTCCCTTCTTTTCTCTAGTGTCGTAAGGTTCAGTTCCTTCAGACGCTCTTCATATCCCATCCCTCATAACTCTGGGACAAGCCTCGTCGCAAACCTCTGAACCTTCTCCAGTTTCCTTATGTGTTTCTTCAGATGGGGGCTCCATGATGGCGCGGCATACTCTAAGACTGGTCTCACGTAGGCAGTGTAAAGCGCCCTAAAAGATGTGTGTGTGTGTGTGTGTACTCACAACTAGGTGAATATACACACACACACACAAACACACACACACACACACAGTGAGTACAACTAGGTGAGTACACACACACACACACACACACACACACACACACACACACACATATAGGTGAGTACACACACACACACACGTCCCAGAGGTAGAGCTCAATCCTGCAGGCACAAACAGGTGAGTACGCACACAATCACAATGCCCCAGCTGGAGAAGGCACATCAATTTCCTACAAGGTTAGTCACACAACTGTGAAGAAAGATTAACTCTGAAAGCGTCATGAGAACTGTATCTGAAAACATCCAACAAACTGTTGAAAAAGGAGCCAAACCCACACGAGGCTTCTCAGTAACCTATACAATAACTGATGAAATGCTTTTAAATATTGAATACAAAGTGTGTAGTATTTAATAACGCTATGTCCATGCGCTCACCCATCCATTTACTGGCCAGGGGCCACATTCACGCAGCAGTTACGCAAGCACTTACGAACCTGTCCATCTTTTCTAAATCTTTGACGGCTTTGTTTACAATTATTAAACAGTTAATGAGCTCCGAAGCACCAGGAGGCTGTTTATAACAATAACAACAGTTGATTGGCAAGTTTTCATCCTTGAAGCTGTTTAATAAATGTAACCAAAGCCGTCAAAGATTGAGGAAAGATGTACACGTTCGTAAGTACTTGCGTAACTGCTTCGTGAATCCGGGTCCAGGCTAACCTAACAGACCGAGTAATGACTAACTCACCTACTGCGAATACTTTTAACATTTCATTGCCTCTATTATACGATTACACAATGCCTGTGATTAACGTGACATTTACTGCATTAACATCGGGAAATTCAGTGGCGCATAGGGCAATGCATAAACAAATTAGGAAACAGTATAGCGAAGCTGGCTACATAGAGCAGGTACAGCGCTGAGACAGAGATGACAAGAGATCCTTCACAATACCTATTCTGACCTTTACCGCGCTAATAGGCCGCTAATAAACTTCCCATACCATCCTATGATTCATATAAATACACAAATTGACTCGCAATTACTATACAAGTAACGATAAATTGTCATAAAACAGGGAGTGACTGCGCAGTGTGTTGGGCTGTACGAGCTTTCTCCCAGGTAGACGGCAGCACAACGGTCCCAAGAGAAGGTCGGTCCAACATTCCCACACTCTTACTCACTCCTCGCCGCCTCACGCACCACCCGCGGCGCTCATGCAAGCCCCACCTTTCTCATAACGCCTCCCGCTTCTCCACTTTCTTTTATATAGAATATTTAGTTAGGCAACTGTTGTGGGTTGCATCTGGGGGGCAGGGCAGTAATTAATTGACTTGAGAATGGTCCAGGACGGACCGAAACGTCATCGTCCCTTCACTTTCTAGTGTGTGGCTTGGTCAACAGGTCAGTAATTAGCCTAACGTCGAGAGGCCTGCCCCCCGATAGTGGTGAATTATTTATATATACAGTATAATATATATATACTATACATATATACATATATGTGAGTATAAGGTTATTCAAATTTGAAAACTTTTTCATAAAAGGTTGTGAATTTAGAAATGGTTTTGTCTGAAAAACTCAAATAAGCTACGTTATATGTTTAGACCAAAAAAACAGACTGCTAATAATTCATTGTAATTATATAATTAGCTTTGTCGGGAGTCAGGTAGTATATATATACTCATCTGTTGTGGGTCACCGGGGAAAGATTGCCAGACATGAAGGAGTCAATGACATCATCAACAGAAGTTTGGCTACAGCTGGGTGTCCAGCACAAAGAGAACCTCAGTTGTGCAGACCTGACAACAGCCAAAAACGCCCAGATGGAGTCACCCTGCAGCCGTGGAGGGAAGGTAGACAGGTCGTATGGGACTATACACGTGTGCATCCACATTGGCTGATACCTATCTACCTTACAGCACAGCTGAGGGAGGCGGGGCGGCCACCTTTCAGGAAGACCCAGAAAACTAATAAGTACAGGGACCTAGAACGTTGTTATAGGATCGTGACGACAAGCTCTGAGACCCCTGAGCGCTTAGGGTAAATGTACACTTATGTTCCTAAAGGAGGTGGGTGAGGAACTCATTAGGCAAACTAAAGACTCGAGAGCAGCCAGTTTCTTGTTCCAGCGCCTCAGTGTCGCGATCCAGAGAGGAATACTATTCCCAATTGTGGCGTTTGTTGTTGTTTTAGATTTAGCTACTCAGAACGAAATGTCCATGTAGCACGGGCTATGGTGAGCCCCACTGTGGCGAGTATTGCCACTCTTACTCAGGCGACGCCTCACAGCAGCCTCGCTACTTCCCACGTCATTACAGCCACGATATATTACCACACAAAATTGTTGCAAAAATATCCGAATCTACTCCACATTAAACACCCAAGCGACCGCCCAACTAAGCTGTTCCCCAAGCACACAGGCTGCTACCCAAGGATCCAGCCCGTCCTCCTAAGGTTTCCCAACGTCAAGAAACTGTCGCCCCTTATCCTAACCTATATATAGTTATATATATATATAACTATATATATATATATATATATATATATATATATATATATATATATATATATATATATATATATATATATATATATATATATAAAGACACACATCACAAATAATAAACATATTACCGAACATTCTGAGTAACTCCTGGACGATGTGTGGGTCAGCCATTAACCCGATAGAGACCGTCTTGTGAGGGACACTCGTATTAACAAACTTATAAGTGCACAGACACTGATGCAGCTCCTCGGGTTAGTTTAGGCCAACTATGTGCTACATTAAAACACAAATCTCGCATGGTTTGCCATTGAGGGGCATGCATCAGCCAGTATTGGAAAACTTTGGATGAGTTATGAGGATATCCTCAGGAACACGAGTGGATAAAGTGATTGTAAAGCTCCAGGTATCTCATACCGGCAGATCTAACGGAGTCTAATGACTGGACATTCAATACGTTATGTTTGGAGGCTACGACCCTGCTCCTGCTCGCAGAGTTTAAACAGGTAGAGCTCAGGACTGGAAGGCCGACACTTTCAGCCACCTGCCACAGTTTTAATGGTAGCCTAAACTCACTCTGACAGTCGCTGTTATATTGGTGGATGTTTTGTCTGTCTTTCAATATAGCTTGGGAGCCAGTCGGCCGAGCGGACAGCACGCTGGGCTTGTGATCCTGTGGTCCTGGGTTCGATCCCAGGCGCCGGCGAGAAACAATGGGGCAGAGTTTCTTTTACCCTATGCCCCTGTTACCTAGCAGTAAAATAGGTACCTGGGTGTTAGTCAGCTGTCACGGGCTGCTTCCTGGGGGGTGGAGGCCTGGTCGAGGACCGGGCCGCGGGGACACTAAAAGCCCCCGAAATCATCTCAAGATAACCTCAAGATCTCAAGATAACCTCAAGATCTCAAGATAACTAACATTGCAGAGTACACTGGTTTTAGCGAGCCTTAAAATAACACGGTAAACATATAGAGCAGGGAGAGGACCCACCTGAGAGGAGCTGCATGCACCCGGCCATGTGGAAGACGGTGGAGGAGCGGAAGAAGAAGAAGAGCAGCATGGTGCAGATACAGAGGAGGGTGAGGACGACGGAGAGGCCCACGAGGATGGTGGCGGCCTTGGAGGGAGTGTTCAGCAGGCTGGTGAAGTCGTCCAGCTTGCCCCGGCACTCCAGCTCCCCGCCCACGTGCCCCACCGCACACCACTGCCACAGCCCGAAGTACCCTGCACACCGCACAACAATAACCACGTCATTATAAATTAATACATATGACTATAAATAAATCCAAATGTCTATCAATAAGTTAGAGCCCGACAGACCACTGGAACATTATCTAACACAGTGCACGGTTTGTACATTGGAACATTATCTAACACAGTGCACGGTTTGTACATTGGAACATTATCTAACACAGTGCACGGTTTGTACATTGGAACATTATCTAACACAGTGCACGGTTTGTACATTGGAACATTATCTAACACAGTGCACGGTTTGTACATTGGGACATTATCTAACACAGTGCACGGTTTGTACATTGGAACATTATCTAACACAGTGCACGGTTTGTACATTGGAACATTATCTAACACAGTCCACGGTTTGTACATTGGGACATTATCTAACAGAGTGCATGGTTTGTACATTAGAACATTATCTAACACAGTGCACGGTTTGTACATTGGAACATTATCTAACATAGTGCACGGTTTGTACACTGGAACATTATCTAACACAGTGCACGGTTTGTACATTGGAACATTATCTAACATAGTGCACCGTTTGTACACTGGAACATTATCTAACACAGTGCACAGTTACAAACCCATTAAGATTTCAACTTAGATTCAACAGAGCAGAAGAAGTTGTTAAACACATGGGACAAAATCTTACTGAAGCGACCATACGAGTCATAAATACTCATACTCCGCCCAAGTAAAACAGAAACAAGCAACACTTAGTGAGCCAGCCAGAGGCTTAGGGCCCGCGCAGTGGGCCAGCCAGAGGCTTAGGGCCCGCCCAGTGGGCCAGCCAGAGGCTTAGGGCCAGCGCAGTGGGCCAGCCAGAGGCTTAGGGCCCGCGCAGTGGGCCAGCCAGAGGCTTAGGGCCCGCGCAGGAATATCCCTTAAAAAAAAAGTTAGATTGTTTATAAATAAATTTCAATATATGTGAGTGCCCACTATACATTCCCACACTAAAAGTAAACTAAACTTTACATGGCTTCCTGGGCCTTGCTTGTTGCAATTATTATTATTTCTCGTTCCTGTGAGTAGCAACATTTGAAGTTGTTTAAGTCTGCCATGACACGAAAATCATCTGCGGTGATCCTGGGCCCAAGAGGATCTAACACAGTCACCCCATCATACAAAATTGATCACCTAGAGCCACTATGGATAGATTATACAAAATATGGATGTTATACCCCCCAAAAGTTCACCAAACCTGAAACACATTAACTATAAACCTAACTTAATATTTTCTAAGCTATTATAGGCAATCCTAACGCGCAACCTTAAGCCTAATTTAGTATAAATACATGTACCATACTCAGCCCGTCCTCCTAAGGTTTCTCAACCTCAAGAAAACGGTCAGATTAAAGTGTCCTTATCCTAACCTACCAGAGGACCCAAAACAGAAAACGGAACAGTACGTCAATTTTGCGAGTCGTTTCCATTTTCTAGTACAACGAGTTTTTGGCCTTAGGTAGACTATACGTCAAAATGCGACGTTCTCTTAGGAGGACGAGTTGCTATACTAACCCTAAGTAAAGTCATATTGGGTAAAATAAAACATGTTACACAGAGAACACAGTTACAGTCTTCCGCCTGTACCCCACGATCGGCACAGCTCGGTACAGCCTACCCCAGACAGATTTTTTTTTATTATTTTCTACCACAAACGTGGCCAGACATTTTCAATGCTAACCACCATATATACATTTTCTTCTGTCCTCCATGGACAGGGTTAGAGATGTGTTAAACATATAGTTCAAGGGGTTTATTAAACAATCAACCACAGAAGGTGATTCGGTGCTTTTAAAATGCTAAGCTAACCTACATACGTAAATACATAGATACACAACCTTAGACAGAATGTAAGTTGTGAGACAGTTAGCAAGAATATATATGCTATATCTTATTAACTTACTGGGTAGGCTCTAGACTATAGTATAGAAGAAAAAGTAAATAATTTTAAAAGATGGAAAATAAAATCAAAGCATTCGTTCTACGTTTTTAATAAAAAAAACTGTCAGCTTCTGTTATTCAGAATAATGGAGGCAAAAATGAGATGTTATTGTTGAGGTGAACACCACGAGCTGTTCTTTGTAGGTCAATAACCTCAGAATTCCGAGCATGGATATATATATATATATATATATATATATATATATATATATATATATATATATATATATATATATATATATATATATATATATACACACGAGAGATATTGTGGTCTATGAAATAAATATACTGTGATCTACAAGAACAGATATTGTAGTCTACGAGAAGATATTGTGGGCTTCGAGAATATGTATTGTAGCTTATGAGATGGAGAGTGCGGTATACGACAAGATATGGTGTGGTCTACAAGAGATGATGGGGTCTACAAGAGATGGTGGGGTCTACAAGAGATGATGGGGTCTACAAGAGATGGTGTGGTCTACAAGAGATGATGGGGTCTACAAGAGATGGTGTGGTCTACAAGAGATGGTGTGGTCTACAAGAGATGGTGTGGTCTACAAGAGATGATGGGGTCTACAAGAGATGGTGGGGTCTACAAGAGATGATGGGGTCTACAAGAGATGGTGGGGTCTACAAGAGATGGTGGGGTCTACAAGAGATGATGGGGTCTACAAGAGATGGTGGGGTCTACAAGAGATGATGGGGTCTACAAGAGATGGTGTGGTCTACGACAAGATAGTATGGTCTACAAGAAGATAGTGTAGTGTACGGCACGAGAGATAATGTGGTTTGCGGCAAGAGATAGTGTGAGCTTCAAGGCGAGGTATATATCCGGTCATAAATTGTTGTTGAGGAAACTAGGGCAGAGCTGCTGAGTTGCCAGGCGTAGGAATATGGAGTTCTTTACTGTTAAAACCTGGCTCCAACTACAAGACATCTTATATTTTACATTTCCTGGAAACAAACAGCTACGCGGCAACGTAAACCCAACATTATGCAGCTCCAGCCTGGAGTCCATACCTAGTTAAACACAAGACAACGTTAGAGAAGATTCAGAGGTATGCCACAAGTCTAGTCCCAGAACTGAGAGATATGAGCTACGAGGAAAGGCTACGGGAGCTAAACCTCACGTCCCTGGCAGACAGAAGAGTAAGGGGAGACATGATAACCACTTAAAAATTCTCAGGGAAATTGCCAGGGCGGAGAAAGACAAACTATTTAGCACCGGTGGAACACAAACAAGGGGACACAGGTGGAAACTTAGTACCCAAATGAACCACAGACACACTAGACAGAATTTTTTCAGTGTCTGAGTAGTTAACAAAAGGAATGCATTAGGCAGTGATGTGGTGGAGGCTGACTTCATACAATATTTCAAATGTAGATTTGATAGAGCTCAGTAGGCTCCAGAATATGCACATCAGTTGATTGACAGTTGAGAAGCGGGACCAAAGAGCCAAAGCTCAACCCCCGCAAGCACAACTAGGAGAGTACACACACACACACACACCAGAACAATGACACCATCACACCCCCAGGTTCATAAGGTCTTTGGGGAGAATCCTATTTATTGCATCATCTTCATTGTCGTGTCAATTCTGACAAGAGGTAAATCGCACTAGCGTAATGATCAATTCAAACAAAATTAAGATTCATTGAAATACAGTAGCCAAGATTAACCCGTTACGAATGATACAATAATGCTCCAAAAGCTACAAGAGCAGCCTCACAAGTCTTGCAATCCGCATTAGGTTACAAGTAACAGTTCCATTCTTCTTGCAATAATAGGCTATTACTGTTCGAGTAAAATAGTTTCCGGTCCAAGAGAATGTGTGGCACTCGGGCCAGTGTTGCCAGTGATGCAACGATTGGCGTCCAACATGGCTCTCAAGTTGTCAGTGAAACCTGTCTCACCTGGGGACACTTGCTGTAATCAAATTTAACACCTATTGTCTTGTGTATGACCCTCTGTCCTGCGTGACAGTGAATATCAGCATTATCCTCACTTTAATAGGACTTAATTGAAATCCTCAGATTAGGCAAAATTGTAATTTTGTCAATAAAGATGTTAATAATAATAATAATCAAATTTAACACGTGTATTTTTAGCCCATTATCAATCGTCGGGGTCATTATATTTTGTAGACAAATACTGACATAGTAGCATTGGCGATTTTTTTTCAGAAATAAAAGCTGATTGATCAAATTAACACATCAAAAGTAGTTGGACTAGATTATTTTTTTTTTGTTTTCTTTAAATTTTGCCCGTGGGGCGAGTTTATTGGGCAGCGCCACTCATCCTGTGCGTGGACACACCGTCATAGCAGCATATACAACACTCCCCAATAGGAAGAAACCCCACTGGGTTGTTCATCCTGTCACTTGTACCCAGACACAGCTGGGACTTGCTTAACTCTGAATTGAACAGCTCCTCAAACAAGAAGATTAACATCTGTCAACCCTTAAAATCTTAAGCTATCTTGCGGGTGCAAAATAGGGGGAATCTTTTAAGAACAATATCAATATTTGACAAATAATGTTTTCCTAACTCAAACAATGTGAGGTTTATTATTCTACACATATTTATAATGTCTCTCAGGTGTTCACATTCACGTAGATAGTGGTCAAGGCTGTGTCCGTCACTCTCACCACAGACTGCAACTTCGCTGATCAACTGTTGTTTCCATTCCGAATCTCCATGGATATTTGTATCACTGACGTATTCTCGCTATTACTGATTCTCTCCCGTGTCCTTCTCTTCGTCCATGATGATTGGGATTGCCAGCTGCAACCATGTTGTACCATCGTACAGATTCACTGGTTTGTGCTTCTATCCTCCTTTCCTCAGTTACCTTGTCACGGTGATGTTGCCTGACAATACCTCTAATTTGTAGAAGAGTCTTGGGTATGAAGTATTCAATATGGTCTCCTTCAGCGCCTTTAGTCGCCAGCACATTACTCGTTCATTCCCACATATTCCAACAAGGGAGGAGATCTACAGAAACTTGACGACTCTTCCCTGGTTGGTTAGTACCCTTACAGCTCTCTTAACTTCAGAGACTATTGCAAGATTTTCTGCCTGCGGGAGCTAAGCCTTGGCTGTAAACACTTCAGTCAACGTGACCAAAATACTTAGGCCTATCTACACAAATTCATAATACTGTACATAAAATAAAAAAAATGATAAAATACTGAACAATTTGGAGGGTGTTGATCCAGAATTATTTTTTTCAAATGGTCAAATGTAACACGAACAATGAGCAACTGTTTCAAAGGTCAACAAGCAACAATGTAGGACTGAGAACAGGAGATACTTTTTCACCCAAAACGTTATAAACCCATGGAACTGCCTACCTGCCGAAGCCATAAATGCCAAATCTGTTACATTTCAAAATCCAACTAGAAAAGATCACCAGAGCAAATGGAGGGGACATTTGACAAGCCGCCGGTTTCCTGTCCTCGTCGAAGCCACTAGTGTTAATGGCCCTCAGGTAAATTCAGGTAAAAATTATTTGAGAAAAAGTCTTGATTACACTGCATAAAATCTTTATTCTACCAGTTTGTTGCCAGATGTATAAATAAAAAATTGGACCTTGATTCATCAAGGAGTTAGGCAAGTACTTACGAACAGATCTCTTCTCAATCTATGGCGGCTTTGTTTACATTTATTAAACAATTTCTGAACTCTGAAGCACTAAGAGGCTGTTTATAACAACAATAACATTTGATTGGGAAGATTTGACGATCGTAAAAATGCTTGTTAAGATCCTGTCCCCGGTTTATTAACGACGATGGTAGTCAGTCTATGTACTATTGTCTCTGCGTGAAAGATGGCTTGGATAACTTATGTGAGTAGAAAATATAGATACTGTAGTTATTATAATTATAAACTATTACATATACTACCAGGTTAGCAGGTAGTAATATTTTATAGATAACTGATAAATTTAGGGAGCCGGTCGGCTGAGCGGACAGCACACTGGACTTGTGATCCTGTGGTCCTGGGTTCGATCCCAGGCGCCGGCGAGAAACAATGGGCAAAGTTTCTTTCACCCTATGCCCCTGTTACCTAGCAGTAAAATAGGTACCTGGGTGTTAGTCAGCTGTCACGGGCTGCTTCCTGGGGGTGGAGGCCTGGTCGAGGACCGGGCCGCGGGGACACTAAAGCCCCGAAATCATCCCAAGATAACCTCAAGATAACCACACGGATAATTAAGTTAACGGTCTCCAGCTGGTGTCGTGCCTCGCACAGAAACAGGTTATTTACCATGGCAGAGGAAGTGGGTAGCAGGAATACCATACCTCCACTCAGTCATTTAAATGGACTGAGTTTGGAACCTTATATTGGGAAAACTATCAAGTATTGTAGAAATGCTTTGCTCTAAGATTGTTTCTTAGGTGATTGACTGTTAATAGCTAGTGGGAATGTAAACAGATTTGTTAAATCATAAACGTGTTTGAAATTGTCACGTATGGAAATCTGGCAACAACTGGAGTGCGAGCGAGCGTTGCCACATGTTATAGATTCAGCTACTCGAACAAGTTCCATGTAGCACGGGCTATGGTGAGCCCGTGGCTTACCTGGCACAGGAGCGGGGCAAGTAGCACGGGCTATGGTGAGCCCGTAGCTTACCTGGCACAGGAGCGGAGCAAGTAGCACGGGCTATGGTGAGCCCGTAGCTTACCTGGCACAGGAGCGGAGCAAGTAGCACGGGCTATGGTGAGCCCGTAACTTACCTGGCACAGGAGCGGGGCAAGTAGCACGGGCTATGGTGAGCCCGTAACTTACCTGGCACAGGAGCGGGGCAAGTAGCACGAGCTATGGTGAGCCCGTAGCTTACCTGGCACAGGAGCGGAGCAAGTAGCACGGGCTATGGTGAGCCCGCAGTGGCACAGGAGTGGTGCTGTGCGCTGCCACAGGGAGTGCCACAGCTCCCTTGACAGATATAAATCCTCTAAGTGGGATATAGGTCTTTGGACTGGATATTAGTGTTGCGTAACCCGGCTATTTTACACCTATTACCTTGTTTCTATGTTAAGAAGTTTGTCATTGACTTCTAAGGTTAGGAAGTGCCCTTAAATAAATAATATACAGTGTCCTGGGTGTAGTTAGGAATTTACATAATGCTTTAGTTTGTCTTACGTGTTACCATCTGTTTCATTTATTTACCCAGCCAAAGAAAGTTGACCAAACCACACACTAGAAGGTGAAGGGACGACGACGTTTTGGTCCGTCCTGGACCATTCTCAAGTCGATTGTGCTTGTCAACTTACTTTAGCCACGTTATTGTGACTCATCGCCTGCACCAGGCAAAGAAAGTATTGGTGATTTGTGTCTTTAATAAGTTTGAGACGTTTGATTACCTGTTTGTTCCTGTGTATTGGAACTGAATTAGGTAGTAGCGTTGTGTTTACTGATTATATATTACCAGTGTATTGTTATTATTAGTTTTTATAAATACATTGTTTGCTTGTTAAGGGTAGTGTTAATTCCCTTTATTTTCTTCGACATACGTCTGGATAGCAGAGCTTAACATCATATCTTATTCAGATGTAGGCTAGATTTTGGGCCTAGCCTGAAGGAGATATTTAATACTATTTAGGATGCTAATGATAATTATAACAATAATAATGGCAGCAGAGCACTAAACCTTGACAAGGTTTAGTGCTAAACCACTAAACCCGGCTCCGTCAGCTCATTAATACAGTTAAAACTCCTTTAATTAAATTCCAGGCTCAGCCCACGAGACAAGAACACAATACTTTCCACTGTTGCAAAGTATTTCAGTGCCCGATGTAGACACAAATATTTACACCGTAATATACTAGCTATATTTTTACAACGAACTTGAAAACAATAGAAAACCTTTCCCCATTCTCCGAGAATAGGAGAAAGACTAGCAGCACCTAGGCTATACATTTATAATATCTATCGCTGGTAAGCGACCCGTGGTTGAAGCCTATGCTATGCGCTGTCGAGATAATTTTAAAAAAGCTTAAAACTTTATTGATAAATCTGTATGTTAATTTTTATTTTTTTTAAGACAATAGAATATCTATTCAAATATAAATGGGATGAAGGGGGGGGGGGGGACTTCATGACAAACACTTTGTTAAATATGAACTTTATGTAACAACTATCCAACCACTGTACACAGTGTTCCTATGCATATTTGTTTAAATAAAAATTATTATTATTACTTTTATTTATTTATTTTTGTGTATGGAGCTTAAAACAAGTTAAAGTCGGGATTTTCAGACACTGAGCAAACGTTTGGCATAAAGTGCTTCGACCATGTTGGAAATAACAATGAATAGGATTAGTGTTGGGGCTATTGCCTCGACGTATCTGTGAGTTGATGATGGAGTCCGTCAGCATGTGAGTGCGTTACTCAGCAAATTTGTCAGCACACACACACCTAGGGGCCTCGTAGCCTGGTGGATAGCGCGCAGGACTCGTAATTCTGTGGCGCGGGTTCGATTCCCGCACGAGGCAGAAACAAATGGACAAAGTTTCTTTCACCCTAAGTGCCCCTGTTACCTAGCAGTAAATAGGTACCTGGGAGTTAGTCAGCTGTCACGGGCTGCTTCCTGGGGTGTGTGTGGTGTGGGGAAAAAAAAAAAAAAAGTAGTTAGTAAGTTAGTAGTTAGTAAACAGTTGATTGACAGTTGAGAGGCGGGCCGAAAGAGCAAAAAAGCTCAACCCCCGCAAAAACACAACTAGTAAACACACACACACACACACACTGTCTAAATCAGAAAAACGAGAAAGCAAAGTAAATTGTGAACACCCTACTCATCATGCCTTGGAATTAACGCCTGAATGATCTATAATCAACGCCTGAGTAATTAATAACCAGCGCCAGAGTAATCTATAATCAACGTCTGAGTAGTCTATAATTAACCAGGGTAATCAGAAAGTGCGAAATTATGTCTTTGGAAAAAGCTAAAGATCTACTGTATTTTGCATCACTAAATATCATGAATTCTCTATACACAACGTGTGTACGTACATGTGCGTTTCTTTTGTATGTGTGTGTGTGTCTGTGTACCTTTATTATTACGTGGCTGGCAAAGGTACTCGTGCGTATCTATTATAGGTACATATGTACTTGCACACGTACACCTGCGTGACTACATTCACATAGCCAGTCATGCGAGTACATGTGTGTGATATCTGGTTGATGGGGTTCTGGGAGTTCTTCTACTCCCCAAGCCCAGCCCGAGGCCAGGCTTGACTTGTGAGAGTTTGGTCCACTAGGCTTTATACGTGTGTGTGCCTATGTACGTACATGCGTGCTTACACAAACGGGGGAGTAAAATGTATTCCTAAGCGTGGACAAATATGAGCTCCTTGTAAACAAAAGCAACGCAACTATTACATTAGTACCCGCTCTAACTAACTCTTTTTTTTACAGTCTCCGTGGTGCAGTGGTAAGACACTTGCCTGGCGTTCCGCGAGCGCTTTGTCATGGGTTCGTATCCTGGCCGGGGAGGATTTACTGGGCGCAAATCCTTAACTGTAGCCTCTGTTTAACGCAACAGTAAAATGTGTACTTGGTTGTAACAACGATTCTTCGCGGCGGGGATCGTATTCCAGGGACCTGCCCGAAACGCTACGCGTACTAGTGACTGTACAAGAATGTAACAACTCTTGTATATATCTCAAAGAAAGAAAGAACTAACCCCATTAAACTCATGGCCACATAGCAGTTTTCACATAGTAAATATAGTGATTATAGTATTCACATACTGAATACTCCTCTCATATCAGTATTATTTTGGTTTGTAACTCTGTACTGTGTTAGGTAATGTTCCAGAAATCAGTGAAATACTGAGGTTTCAGTACGATTCTGTCTTTAGTGAACCCCTGTACATATTGACGATCAATGATCCAAACGCATTCGTCATGAACGTGACACCAACATGGAACCACATATCAGATGTCATTGGACTTTACAGTGCGTGCCCATGTACCCCCATGCAAGCGGCCCCGACGCCTGAAATTTTATATTGATCAATAAATGCAAAACATCACTATCACAGGCCGTAGGGATCTTTCGGAGACGGAGCCTGGCTACTGGTGCCCTTCCCGACGTAACTCAGCGGAGATCGCGTCACTCCACAAAGGAGGTAGCAAAGCAGATGCAAATAATTATAAATCAATGGCTATAAAATCCCATGGAAATACGACATCTATATAACCCCGGCAATAAGGGTTTAAGAACAGGCCTCTCCTGCCTCTCAGTTGTTAGATCACTATGACATGGTCTTAGATGTCATGGAAGATTAGCAAAGGCAGATGTAATATGCACAGACTTTGCAAAAACTTTCGACAAATGTAACCAGGGTGTTATTACGCACAAAATGCGCTCAAAAGTAAATAATGACAAAATAGGCAGATGGATCTTTAACTTACTTACGAACAGAACCCAGAGTGAACAAATCCACAAGGGCCGTGACGAGGATTCGAACCTGCGTCCGGGAGCATCCCAGACACTTGTGGATTTGTTCACTTGATGCATCACGTTATTGTGATCTCTGTGTGTGAGAACCCAGAGTGTAATAATGAACAAAGTAGGATCCGGTTCATCCACCGTCAAAAGCTCAGTCTCCCAAGGTAACACACTTGCTCCAGTACTTTTTCTCGTCCTCATATCAGACATAGACAGGGATACAAACTATAGTATTGTATCATCATTTGCAGATGACACTAGGATTTTCATGCGAGAAGACAATATAGAAGACACAACAAACGTCCTCCAATCTGATGTTAATCAGGTCTTTCAATGGGCCACAGATAATATGATATTTAGTGGAGATAAGTTTCGGCTCTTGCATTATGGATAAAACGATAATATAAAAACGGAAACCACATATAAAACACAGTCAAATCAAACTATAGAACGAAAAAACAATGTAAAGGATCTGAGAGAAATCATTCATGTCTGAAGACCTTACCTTTAAAAAGAACAATAAAGTAGCAGTCACGACTGCAAGAAAAATGACAGTTTGGATAACAAGAACTTTACAAATCTTCTTGTTTGAGGAGCTGTTCACTTGAGACAGTTAAGCAAGTCCCAGCTGCGTCTGGGTTCAAGTGACAGGATGAACAACCCAGCGGGTTTTCTTCCTATTGGGGAATGTTGTGCATGCTACTATGCCGGTATGTTCACTCACAGGATGAGTGGCGCTGCCCAATAAACTCGCCCCTCCGGGCAAAATTTAAAATTTAACAAGAGATGGCATACCATTGATGATACTTTTTAAAATACTAGTGCTCTCTAGGGTGGAATACTGTTGCACACTAACAGCCCCATTCAAAGCTGGAGAAATTGCTGACCTGTAGAGCATGCAATGGAGGGAGTGTGATACCTTTCACTAAAAAAAACTGTAGCATCGCCTGTCATAGAGAGCTCACCAGAGTTACGGCAAACGGGTCCAACTAGACCGAACAATTGGAAAGCGTTCAGATACTTTTCACAGATCACGATAATATTCACCTTCCATTCACGACAGCTGACATATGCATGGAAGCTCACTTTCCCCACAGTGGCGGAACCTGGTGTTTAACTTTCACTGTGAATGTAAAATAACTACTGCAACACAGACACATGGTTGGAAAACATGCTGAAAAGATTATATATAACGCTCGTCACACCAAAGTTAAAATATGCAGCGTCCCACCACCTCACCCCAACCGCGAGATCCTGCAAGCACATCTATACAAGTCCATCTAGGAGGGCACCCACACACACACAAGAGAGAGACACGGTTCACATACAGTGATGGCAAGAGTAAACAGTAATGATTTAATTTCTGGCTGGCAGGATAAACACTTGATGATGCTGCCTCGCGAGAGCTGAGTTTGGCGAGTCATACTCTCTTATTTACATGCTTCTATATAAACCCCAGTTGTTTGTCATCACCGAAAGGTATTTCACCGTCGTGAATTCCCATGCGGACTTTACTGTAATATATATTTGTATAACATGTTTTTTAAGTCTCCTTAAAAAGAGTATCGTAATTCACATTGAAGAATCCTGTTTATAGTTCTCCTGTTAACGGGTTTGCCTTTTAGGGCTATCGTGGACTTCCTAGACAAACTACTGGCCTTTCCCAGGATGTAGCCTACAACAGTTGCCTAAATCCCGGGTACCTACTAGATGAACAGAGGCATGAGGTGAACGGAAAAGTGCACAAACGTGTCCGTCCTGCGCAGGTACAGAACTCGATACATTACGGTTGTGAACGGATATAAGACGTTAGAAAATAATGTGTAGCCTAATGTGCTGCCTCGTATGGGCCAATAGGCCTTCTGCAGTTACCTTTGTTCTTATGTACTTACGGGGCGCAGGGGAAACACCAGAGGAAGATAAACTGAGTTACCGCGGCCACAAGGCCAGCTCCTTCAGTAGCCTCAGCTGGAACGGGGTGAGAATAGCATGAGCTACCTCATCCCTTTGTGTGCATTTTACCTCAATAAACTTATTTCAATTTCAATTTCAGAGAGGTGGGGTGGTGAGATGGGGAGTGGTGGTGGTGGTGGTGGTGGCCAGTGAAAGGTGGTTGTGGGCGATTGGGGGTAGCAGGTGTGTGTGGGGGGGGGGATGCTTTACCAAGTAGGGGGCACCACAGTCTTACCCCATGCATGGGGGTCACAACGTCATATGTTTTATAAACACGAATTATCACATCACAAACCTAACATTTGAAGAACAATAATATAACTAAAAATGGGAAGAGACCATTTGAAGAACAATCCAATAAAAATGGGAAGAGAAAGTATAGGGTGGATAACGAGCACAGTACAAACAAGAGATGCCAAACCATATATAGTACTGTTTCAGGTATTGGTACTATCTTGGGTGGAATATGGTTGCCCAGTAACTGCCCCATACACAGCTATAGAACTTGTTCACCTGGATAACGACCATAGAACGTTTACTCCCCAAATCCATTCAATAACACACATAAATTACTAGAGCGTTTAAAATCCCTTGACCTATAGGAGGACCAGGTTAGGCGTGGTGTTGAGGACCAAGGATAGAGTCGCTCGCTGTCTCTGAAGGACACATTAGACAGGAGTCAAGGTCTTTACGTATTCTTCTGCGAACACAGTGCTCACCAGTTTTGTCTCCAAGTTCATGTTTCATTGTTTTATATCTTATTGTTGCTCGTTGACCAGACCACACACTGGAAGGTGAAGGGACGACGTCCTGGACCATTCTCAATCGACTTGAGAATGGTCCAGGACGGACCGAAACGTCGTCGTTCCTTCACCTTCTAGTGTGTGGTCAGGTCAACATACTTTAGCCACGTTATTGTGATTCATCGCCTGCTTATTGTTGCTCAGGCAAATGTAGTCACCATATATTGATAGTACTCACCTCTCCCCTGCCATGTGCTTCAGGCAGTACCTTCATGTCTTCCAGCTTACATCAAGTGGGGGAATCAGCAAATATCAGCTATTACCTTCATCATTTACTTGGAAACAGCAAATTAATAATTAACTGGTTTGCGGTTCATGATGCTAAATCGAGGGTAGAAATAGCCTAAGCTACTCTATCCCTTTGAGATGTATTTTTTTTCTTGTCTCAGTAAACATAATTGAACTTGATGCTAAATCTAAGAACTAATAAAAACAATAAAGAGAAAGACGTGGGATTCATTTGGGATTTTTCTGTGCTTCATGACAGAAGACACGTTTATAGTTCCTGATGAGGCTATTACAAACTATGAATTATGCAAAATAAATGAGCTGTCATTCCAATGGGTGACAAGCCTATCTATGGGTTTCGTAACCACGGTATCCGTTTGATGGGACGAATCTTGACTCTTGGGAGAGAACCGCGGAGGAAGACAAGGTCACGGTTCACGTTGACTGTTGTGGCCCTGAAATGACACTCATTACCGACCAGAATCACTAGCTTCCTCTCATTATCTCCTTACCAAGACACTTATTGCGTTTCTGTGCTAAACGTATTATGAAACGATAATAGATTATTCTGCTCTCGATATCTGTTATTGACTAAACTGGGATGATTTGCAACTTCAACTATAATTTAAAGTTTGAGCAGACAAGTGCTGGATAACTGTAGGAATCTGGAAGAGTATTGGAGCAGACAAGAACAAGACAACTACAGGAGAACAAATCCACAAGGGCCGTGTCGAGGATTCGAACCTGCGTCCGAGAACATCCCAGACGCTGCCTTAATCGACTGAGCTACGACATGGTCAAAACTCCTTTTGACCATAAGAACATAACAACAAAGGTAACTGCAGAAAGCCTATTGGCCCATACGAGGCAGCTCCTATTTATAACCACCCAATCCCACTCATATACATGTCGTAGCTCAGTCGATTAAGGCAGCGTCGGGGATGTTTTTCGGATAACTGTCTCATATACAAAATACCCTGTAAAGATTGTAATACATTCTATATAGGTCAAATATCCAAAGATTTGACATTTCAAATTTCGCAGAATAAATATTATATAAGAAATGTTCCATTATCAAACGTTCTATTTATTCATTTGCCAGAAAATTCTCACCAAATTGATTGGGAGAAGTCTTCTTCTATAGCAAACTGTAAAAACATTTTTGCTAGAAACATTATCGAATCTGCTTTAATACAAATAAAAGGCCATACAACATGAGTATTAGTAATGGTTTGTAAATCTGGATCCCTTTTTTAATAAATCAATTATAAACGATCTCGGTAAGCTCATTAATACACAGTTATCCCATAAGGGATGTCGCTACCAGTAACTCACATGCATGGGTCAGTAGGCCATCTGTAGTTTCCTCTTATTCTTAAGTTCATGAACCAATATTATAGACATTGTTTCTTCACCTCATACGTTGCCTTTGTACTCCC